>NC_043011.1:27620346-27700346 GCF_006345805.1 Octopus sinensis | reverse complement strand
TAAAAATATAAAAATATAAAAATCTCTGACAAAGGATATTTACAACATTTCTAAAAATAACCCAACAATTGCTGCTTCGGCCAGGGTCAAGATACAGGACTCTTGACATGTCCAACAAAGCGTGATGCCTAAACCAATCAGCTCAACCAACCAATCAGCTTAAGTAATTGAGTGATACTACACACTGATTGGTCAGAATACAGTTTGCAAAACCTAGCACTCTGGAGCCTACCCAGCTGTATTTATAGCACAGAATCAATCATCTTGCTACAGTCAAAAATTGTGAAGCATGACTGTCAACACTACATGAACCCGAAGATTGCAGAATTCAATGCATGAAAGTACTAGTTCAATAAGAATGAACATTTAACATTCTACTATTTCATTTTATTTTATTCAATTATAATATATTATCTTATAATATATCATTATAAGATGTAAATAAAACGTGAAAATCAGACAAGGCTGGAATTCTTTTTATTAATATATTCTTCTATACACAATCACTCACACCCATATATATATATATATATATATATATATATATAATATATATTATATATATATATATATATATCCAACGAAGCTACACGAAGATAGCCTCTATGCAGAATATAAGCTACTGGGAAAGACTCAAGAGATTAAAACTATATTCCTTGGAGCGTAGGCGGGAAAGATATGCCATAATATACATCTGGAAGATCCTGGAGGGACTTGTCCCAAACTTTGGCATCGAGAGTTACACAAATGCCAGAACTGGGCGCCACTGCGTGGTGCCTAGGACTCCAAATTTGTCATCAAGATGTAGGACAAGATACTGTGATAGCCTGGGCTTCCGAGGCCCACAGCTCTTCAATATCCTCCCGAAGAACCTAAGAGACCTGCATGGGGTGGATACAGATGTCTTTAAAATGAAACTGGATCTCTTCCTGTCAGGTGTCCCAGATGAACCAACTTCACGGCAGGAGGTGCAGATGAGGGCAGCTGCATCGAACTCTCTCATGCACCAAATGGCAGTTGCTAAAAAGCTTTCGTGAAGTAAAACCATGTAGCAACACCAAATGCCAAAGGTTGGGACAAGTCCCTCCAGGATCTTCCAGATGTATATTATGGCATATCTTTCCCGCCTACGCTCCAAGGAATATAGTTTTAATCTCTTGAGTCTTTCCCAGTAGCTTATATTCTGCATAGAGGGTATCTTCGTGTAGCTTCGTTGGATCGCCTCAAGTTCTGTGATGAACTTGACACTGGATGGTGACCATAACTGAGAGCAATAGTCAAAGTGGCTTAGGACAAGTGTCCTCCAGAGGACCATCATGGTTTCTTGTTCTCTTGTTCTAAAGGTTCTGAGAATCCATCCGGCCAGTCGTCTACATTTCATTGCCAATTTGGCAACATGTACACGAAAGGTTGCGTCATCACTCATGTAAATACCCAGGTCACGCACTGATTGTGCCTCTGGGATTGCAATTCCTCCGGGTTCAGTGTATTCATTGGGTATTGCATTTAGTTTTGCATGCTGATAGTATAAAGCTTGAAACTTTTCAGCATTGAACTGCATGCTATTCTTTTTAGCCCACTTGTATATTTTGTCCAGCTCACATTGCAGGCGTTTAGTGTCCTCAGGTTTCTGTATTGCCTGTGAAACTTTTGTATTATCTGCATAACTTGTGATCGTGGCTCTCTGCGTGGCTGAGGGCATGTCTGAGAGGGCCATTATGAACAGTAGTGGTCCCAAAACAGTGCCCTGCGGAACACCGCTCACTATTTGCGTGTTAATTTGCTACTACCACCTGACTTCTATCTTTCAGAAAGTCATGAAGCCATTCTCCCAGTTTTCCAACTATGTTGAGATCACGCAGTTTGTGACATATCATTCCATGATCGACTTTATCAAAGGCCTTTGCAAAGTCGAGATATATCACTTCCACATTTGAGTGGTTGAGCAGTCGTTTCAGCACCCAGTCATAGTGTTGTAGGAGCTGAGTTAAACAGCTTCTCCCTGGTCGAAACCATGTTGGGTGTCGGGCAGCAAGTCATTTTCTTCAAGGAAGGTGATCAGTTTCCTTCTGACTATTCGTTCCATGACCTTGCTGATGTGTGAGGTCAGAGAGATAGGTCTGTAGTTCTTGGCCTCCGCTCTGCTACCTCCTTTATGAATGGGGCATATTTTACCTTCCTTCAGTTTTCTTGGAAGTTTGCCAGCTTGCAAGGAAGCTCTGAAAGAGGAACTGCAGTGGTCTGCTAGGACTCTCTTACATACTTTTAGGAGGATTGCCGGGAATCCATCGGGGCCAGTAGCTGAGTCTGTTTTCATTTCATCTATAGCCTTTATTACATCGTCTTCCTTTATATCGATGTAATCTATCGTCGCCGCCTCTGATTTTATATCTGCAGTGGTAAAGAAGTCAGTTGGATTGGTGATTTGGAAATGCCCAAGGGGTGGAGTGAAAACCTCTTGAATTGCTCATTCAGTATTTCACTTACCCTCATTGTTTTCCTGTAAGTGTGCCATCCTTTTAAGGAGTGGCCCTATCCTACAGTGCACCGTAGCTGTTTCTTTGGCATACCTGTAGAAAGCTCTGGGATTAGATTTTATGTTGTCTATAGCTCAGGCTTCTTTGTCTGCTCTTTCCTTTTCATGGGAGAGTTGCAGACATTTTTCAATTTCCAACAGTTTTATTTTCAGGCGGGACTTTTCACTGCTTTCAATCTGTTGTTTAGGCGATTTGAAATTTTTGTACGCCGTCTCATTAAAATTTTCCTCTCTCTGGGGATTTTGTTCTTGTGTACAGTGGCCTTCTCTCTGGGATACATTTGTAATCATATGTCTTGCATTACAGACATGAATTGTTGAAGTTTCACGTCGATGTCTGGCGAGGAGAGACATTTAGGCCAGTTTTTGTTTGAGGATCTCTTTCTCAATTTGTTTCCAGTTTGCCTTATGTAGTCAAGCTGGAAAGATTCTGAGGTTTTCTTGTAGGCTGCATGTCCGTGCTCTCTTTTGGCCCGTACATGGTCAGCTCTACCATGTTGTGATCCGAGAGTAGTGTCGGTGTCACTTTCACATTATGGATGAGATCCATATTATTTGTGAAGCAGAGATCCAGTGTGTTACCTGCCCTGGTTGGTTGGAGTATTACTTGCTCCATGTGCAGGGTGTTAATGAGGTTCAGGAGGGACCTCGCCTGTCCTCGTTCACATCTTGTCATTCCTGGGAGAGAAAGGCCCTCGGGCCATCTGACATTGGGTAGATTGAAGTCTCCCATAAGAAGTACACTTATGTGTTGTTCTAATGTGATTAGAACTTCTTCTATTTTTATAAGGCAGTCTTCAAACTTGCCTACATGGCTTGGGGCATCTGTAGGGCGATATGTAGCACACACACTACACAGTTGCCTTATATGTACAATTAGTGTGTCACACACCGAGATTGAGTATGACAAAAGGACCTGGGGTGTGAGGTCCTCACGGATGTACATAGCAACTCCTCCATGACTCTTTCTTTCTGTCGGTCCGTAGTACAACATACTGTTGTATGTGTAATTCCGCATCTGCTATGTCCCGTTTCAGGTGCGTTTCCGTAAGTGCTATGCATAAGGCTTGATTGCATGCGACAAAGTCTCTCAAGAACGGGTTTTTTGTCCTGTTACTGAGTGTTTGCAGTCCTCTGATGTTCAGTAGGAGCATCGAGGTGAGGTGTATGTTGTTGCCGGCGGTGTCCATCTTGGGTCTGTTTGCTGTGGTGGTCTTGTATATAGTGGGTAGTCCCACCTGCGAGCTTGGGTTTGATGAAGCCAGGTCAGCTGCTGTACAATCTTTTGTGCCATACACAAAAAAGATTCTTGCTCAGCAGCTGCCCTTTCAACAACATCATATATATATTCACACACATATATATATATATGTTATAGTGGACATATTTTCTAATTTATATATATATTATATTTTTGTGAAATTTGATTTAGTATTTCTAAATTGAATTTTCCCTGTAAGTTTGGAATAATATTCCGTCATAGTATTATTATTATTATTATTATTATTATTATTATTATTATTATTATATTATTATTATTATTATTATATATGTATATATATATAGATATATATATATATATATATATATATATATATATACATATATATATATATATATAAAATATTATTAGAGACAAAACCACTATTTTGCAAAACAAACAGGAAAGACTTAATCAATACATAAACATTTAATAAATATTCAAAAATCCGCCACTACAATTGTTTCTTGTCTTGATCGACAATCTTCAGGTGGACTTCCAATCTAAAATATCAATATTTAAATATAAAAATAATAATTTTAAAATAATTAAAGTATGAATGAAAAAATATAAAATATAATCCATATATAACCTATATAATCCATATATAATCAATATATAACAATATTAAACAAAATAAACCTATCAACAATTAAATAAAAATATAAAATATAAAATATAAAACAAAACAAAAAAATGATAATAATATAATAATAAACTATATATACACCCATACACATATACCTAATTATATATACCATATCTAACTACATACACTAAATCACACACCTATATATATATCCCTATACATACACATAAAAATGTCTAGGCAACTATAAATAAATAAATAGCTAAATACTTCAACACAACTTATTCATACTCCCACCAACACACATACAACACACATTCACGCTCTAGAAAACGGACATCACTTAAAAATATGAACGGAGAAATGGAAAAATGGAATTAAAAATTATATTCACACTTGGTAAAACGAACACTACTTAAAAATTATGAATGAAACAATGCAATAAACACACTAGACATCGCAATAGACACAAATTACTACGAATTCCTTAACAAACCTACCATGATAAACCAAACTCATAAAAAATATAATGATAAAATCTCCCCTTTACTAAACTCTATAACATACCTATATAGCAATCCCCCTAACCTAAACATTCACACACAAATACACACACGTAAACCACACCCCCACGACATATACAAATACCTACACCACTTACACATACCTATACATACATATAAACCTCAACATATACTCCAAAAACCCACTCAACCCCACACAGACAAATAAAACAAAAATTATGAATGGATTCTTTTATAAACTACCATGATAAGCTAAAACTCACAAAACATAAATGATAAAACCTCCCTTTACTAAACACTATAACATACTTATATAGCAATCTCTTTAACCTATACATTCACACACAAATACACACACGTAACCACACACCACATAACAAATACAAACACTCACCCCACTCACAACACACCCACAAGTACATATAAGCCTCAACATATACACCAAACAAAATTACTTTACCAAGAACTTAACATATGTATAAATTTGTTAAGGAATTCGTAGTAATTTGTGTCTATTTGCGATTCTGTGTTTTATTGCAGTTTTTTCTTCATAATTTTTAAGTAGTGTCGTTTACCAAGTGAATATAATTTTTAATCCATTTATTCCATTTCTCCGTTCATAGTTTTGAGTGATGTCCTTTTTCTAGAGCGTGAATGTGTGTTGTATTGTGTGTGTGTGGGAGTATGAATAAGTATTGTGTTGAAGTAGTTAGCTATTTTATTTATTTATAGTTGCCTAGACGTTTTATGTGTAGTATAGGATATATATATAGGTGTGTGATTTAGTGTATGTAGTTAGATATGGTTATATATAATTAGGTATATGTGTATGGGTGTATATATAGTTTATTATTATATTATTATTATTTTTTTGTTTTGTTTTATATTTTATTTTATATTATATTTTATATTTAATTGTTGATAGGTTATGTTAGTTTCATATATTGTTTATATATTGATTATATATGGATTATATATAGGTTATATATGGATTATATATTATATTTTTCATTCATACTTTAATTATTTTAAATTATTATTTTTATATTTAAAATATTGATATTTTAGATTGGAAGTCCACTGAAGATTGTCGATCAAGACAAGAAACAATTGTAGTGGCGGTTTTTTTGAATATTTATTAAAATTTTATGTATTGATTAAGTCTTTCCTTGTTTGTTTTGCAAAAATGGTGTTTTGTCTCTAATAATATTTTATAATATTTTACTATAAAATTGGATTTAATCCTAAATCTGATTTTTCACTGTAAATTGGATTTATTCCCTAATATTATATATATATATATATATATATATATATATATATATGAATGTTATTATTGTAGATAGAATTATAGCCAGTTTTAAGATTAAGAATGAAAATAATGTGGATGTAAGTGTATTTTCACTAGGTATTTGATATGCATTAGCCTACTGACACGATTTTAATCCTTTATTCTAGGCATTGATCTTATAAAATACGAAAGCGGGTTCTTATATGAAAATACATATGCATATGTACATATGTGTGTAAGACATAGATAGATAGCTAAATAAATAAATAAATAGATAGATAGATAGATAGATAGATAGATAGATAGATAGATAGATAGATAGATAGATAGATAGATAGATAGATAGATAGATAGATGTGTGTAGGAATGTATTCGTGTGTGTGTGATGTGTGGTGTGTGTGTCTGTGCGCGTGCGTCTCCATCTGTGTGTACGTGTTTATAAAACAACGTGCTGCGTAGGAAGATGATATGTTCATATGAATATTTATCTGATAATGTTGAACATGATCTGTATTAAGAATTGAAATATCTATGTATTAGCAGCCCACTGTCTGCGTTTCTTTTCTTTTTTTTTTCTCTATATGTTTTAGTTGTATGTAAAAATCCATGATATATATTATATAATATATATATATATATATATATATATATATAATTCGTATATAGTTATATATATGCATATGTTTTTATGTATAAACATATTATAAATATAAATAATGTATATATATGTTTATATAGATACATTATATACATGCACACATACACACACACACACACACCATATATATATATATATATATATATACATATACACATATATATACATGCATATCTATATACATACATATATATACATGCATATCTATATACATACATATATGTATCTATCTGTATATCTATGTACATACATATACGAATATATGTAAGTAGATGTGTGTTTGTGCGTCTGTGTGTGTGTGTAAGTTGGAAGGAATACCTTCTTGTATGCATTTATTTATGGAAAGAATACAATTCACTGGTAATTTAGGGGAAATTTTGTCCCCATGCGTACGTTAAAATCTACTTGATGTCCTCTAAAAAGAATATGTAGAGAAGACAGAAAAAAACTATTACGGTCTCAGAAACCAGCAGACGTAGTGAGAACATGGCCCCGAGTACAAGGCAATTATTGGAACTCTTCCATAGGCAAAAGAAACCTTGATAAACCTGCCGTAGCGTCTGTATCAGACTCCAGTCAAATCCGATTAAATATAGTCGTAAGCACCAGAAAAGACAGGAGTGCGGAAAAGATCTTTCAATTGGCGAATAGTTTTTTAATGGAGATAGGAACGTTTTTGCTTTACAAATATGTTTTGTATTTATATGTTAAGGTGCTTGTCAGTTATTCACAGTATGTAACGTATATGTTCATTACTGTGGTTTCGCTTCCCTCCTCTTTCGACATACGGGTGCGAAACACTAACAAATGGCTCCTGTTATTTAATGCATTGCAATTGTGAGACGCTTCTTTCACATTCCGCTACCTTCAGTTATGGCATTGTTAATTACTAATTGACCTTTGCAGCGTCATGAGTCTTTGAGTGTCATATAGATTGATCATGAAAGGAGAATTTTTTCCTGAGATTCATTCTCTCTTACGTTAGTGAAGTTAAAGCTTCGTAGGCTATGAGACGGCAGGTCCTTTTCTTTATTTTGATTTTAGATTGTGTTATGTCTTTAGAACTGACGATTGAGAAATATTTCTTCTCGATGAGATATTCAAGTGTTTTCTCTAGCTGCATTAACTTTAAACGTCGTTGTATGAGCTTCATGCACCTCACTTAATGCCAATCTGACGTTTGACATACTGGTGCTGTTTGTTTGTTTGTTTGTTTGTTTGTTTGTTTATTTGTTGAGCGAAGCGGTCTTCGTCCCAGACCTCTCAAGATCGCGCCTCTGTGGTGGGAGAAGTCCGAAACGTGGTCCCTTGCTATTCCTAAGCCCCGCAGAAGAGAAAGCAGGTCAACCCCCGACACCGAGAGCATCGACGGATAGATGAATTCGCATCCAGGCTCAGATGTTGCGTAGCAAGACGAGGACAAGAAACAGGAAGAAAGAGTGCGAGAAAGTTGGAGCAAAAGAGTATAATAGGGGTCGCCACCACCCTACTGGTGCTGCTATATAATTGTTTTCAAGAGCGTTTCCGTCGATGCTATTTTTTCAACGTTTTGTGAACATCTCGTCCCTGACTGGAATCAGAAATGAATCATTTTGCCAGTCCATGAATTATAAGCTCATGTCGTACAGATCACATTCGGGTATGTTCAGACAATGCATACTAAGAATAAATTCAAATATTAAATAGAGGCAACACTAGTGTAATATACATTATCAACCACAAATACTTAGTAAATATGCTTCGTGATTCGCATGCCATGAGCATATATTTCGTGGACTGGTGATATGATTCATTTCCACTCTTGGTGGCGTTCGTGGTGTTGACAGGCCACAACAATGGCGAAACAGCAATGTCCATCATTCCTAGATGGGATTGAAAGAGTGGTGTCTGGCGAGATAATTCACTCTCAGTCGCATCTATCAACAATTACGAGGAACATGTACGTTAAGTACATGTGATTAATGATGTTTAATTCAGACGTGCCCCTTGAATTTTATATGGGAATAATATATATATATATGCATGTGTGTATGTGTGTGCGTGTGTGTGTGTTTATTTATGTATGTGTATGTATATATATATATATATATAATATATATATATATATATACAGATATACATATATATATAAATACTTGCATACATATATAACTATATATATGTATGTATATGTACGAGTCTGTCTATATATGTATGCATGTATATATGTATATACAAGGAAAGAAAGTGTAAGCGAACCTTGTTATTTGTATCTGTAACCCTAAAGTCAATGATTGTCATTGACAATACTCGCACAAAATAGATCAATAACTGTCGTGTTATTGTAATTTTGCGCGATTCTTGTGTGTCTATTTACATCTATAGACTAAATACTTGTATATTTATGGACAGATGTGAAGCGAAAAGGCAATTTAGTTGGCATCAACTACTATAGAACTTATGTCACAGCCAAAGCGCCATCTATGTAAATTGCGGTGCTGTTATTAAATATAATACAGTTGAATGATGCAAGAACTGTAAATAGATTGAATAAATCCGTATTTTATTCCAGATAAAATGAAACGATCTTTTGAAACTATTAATTCTATAATTATTTCGAGTAAATTGCTCGCGTTTTTGTATTTCAGTTCTGAAAAATGAAAATAGATTCCGTATTGAAAACGTATAAATGCAGGCAATTTATATACATTGATATATATATATATATAAGCGTTACACTTATATGCATACATGCATATGTATGTATGTATATATATATAGATATATATATATATATATATATATATATATATATATATATATATATATATATACATATATATATACATATATATATACATATATACATATATATATACATATGTATGTATATATTATATATATATACATATATATATATATACATACATATATATATACATATATATATATGCATATATATATATATACATATATATATACATACATATATATATATACAATATATATATATATAATATACACACACACACACATATATATATAATATATATACACACACACACATATATATATATATATATATATATATAATATATATATATATACATATATACATATATATATATATACAAACATATATACATATATATATATAATATATATATATATATATATATATTATATTTGTGCGTATATGTGTGTGTGTGTGTGGAGAGAGAGAGAGGATGAGAGAGACGGAAAGCGAGAGCGAATACACATACGTAGATGTATATACGCCACACATATACACATCTGAGAGTGTTAACAAAGGTATTTATATATTTTTTGCATATTGTGGAGTGTTTTATATAAACTCTATTGAATTACATTCTCTGAGATTACAACGCTCACATTCATTAATATATTAATAGATCATTTATTTCTGTAAAGAAAGAAGTTTCGAACGTGGATAGAAGCTTACTTTATAGAGCGAGAAACATATATATATATATATATTATAATATATTTGTATGTATGTATATTCCGATAAACCATTGAAGATATTGTGTTTGTTTTTGTGCTGTTGATGCTATTAGATTAATTGTTGATATTAGTACTTTTTCTTTGTTGTTTGGGCGACATATTGCAGAATCTGGTAAGAAGTATAGGAGACAATTAATATGTGGAAGTTTAAACACGTCGCTTTGATTTTTGATTTCAAATCTCACCGAGAAGATATTTTCTACTATATTCTTCAGATTTCTATATAAGAAAAGAAGCAGTCATTTCCTGGATTCTTTAGAAATGCCTAAATCTCTCAGTGAAGAAATTGATCGTTTTCCTTCGTTAGGAAGTATCTATATTATTATGTTGTTTGTTTTTACGGTATGGGTTCGGTGTTAATGTTTTCCCTAAGCTGAAATACAACTATAGAACAAACTCAAAGGCGTAACAAAAATATTTATTTTAATGAGACAATTTTGAGTATCTTACTTTACGCAACCTTAACCCTGCAACGAAAATTGAGGATCTAACAAAAAATTATCAATAAGAATATTTCAACAAAAATAATTATGGAACGAAAATGAAAACATAATTAAAATCTCGAACATAATGAGGTAGTGTTATAAATATCTTAAAGCTGATGCATTAAATGGGGAATAAGGGCATCCGTAATACGCTACCTTTCAAGGAATTCTTTAAATGTATATTATTAGTATGTCAGATGGATGCCAGATTGGGAGAGATCGTCTTACAACATGCTTATAAAGTATGTAGTTATGTCTCTTCACATTCTGGTTTCAAATCCAGCAAGAGTCGAACTTGCTTTTAATACTCCTGAATGAAATATGATGTACATTTCACACTCAGAAAAACTGGGTAGAATATAGGTTAGGAATCGAGAAAAGCCTTCTAAATATCTTGAAGTGATTCTTGAAGTGATTCTTCCGACTTCGCCCAGGCTGCATGTTTTTTATACAGTGGTTAACTTCTAGCAACAGCTTCAACAAAGCATTAACAGCTTCCATATCAGCGATGCTAGTAGACCAACGGAAGACAGGGATTGCGCCTTCTACACCTAATCAAATAATCTGCTAGGTCCAGACCTTTCGTCACATATCTACAGCTTGCTCACTGGCACAATTCCGCTTCATCAGTCAGTGCCTGACAAGTAAAGACGTCAATTTGCTATGTGAATACAAACCCAGTCTCAGATGTAAATGCAAATGATTTAGAACTAAAGTACAATTATCCCACGAGGACAATTACTCCTAGCCCCAATGGAACAATCCCCCTCGACGACAACGTCCACCTACGACAATTATCCCTCTTGGTTAATTACTCCATCTCTAAAACATTAAGAAGTTTTAAATCATCATCTGTTTCCTCAGGAGTTATTTCTGTGAGGTAAATGTCCTAGACTTGAATATACACGTAGTACAAGTATTCCCTTGCATTTGGCTCAGATATATCCCCGTGTACAAGAGCATGCATGTATATATATATATATATTATATATATATATATTATATATATATATATAGGGAGAGTTTACCAAAAAAAAAACAAGAGACGAAGACAAGTGGTGTACAAAACAAACAGATGTATTAGTATAACGTTCAGGAATAGAAAAAGTCTTTTACGTTACGAGCCTAGGCTCTTCTACAGAAAGGGACACAGAAAAAACAAGGAGAGAAAAAAATGTGTGTAGTGGCTAACGATCTATCATGGCGACTATATATATATATATACTAGCAGTATCGCCCAGCGTTGCTCGGGTTTGTAAGGGAAATAACTATATAAGCATTTTTAGAGAGTTATAGCCAAAAAATAGAAAAAAAAATGCATTAAAAATGGAAAAAAAATTATGGTAATTTATTTTTTAAATCGTTGACTCATCGTAGATATTTTTAGAGAGTTACTTCCCTTATATAATAGAGAAAAAATGCATTAAAATGGAAAAAAATGCATTAAAATGGAAAAAGATGATGGTAATTTTTTTTTAAATCGTAGACTCATCGTAGACGCGCGCTAATACCCAGAAGGGCTCGATATGAATCACGACTATAAGATACCTGGTTTTGGTTAAACTGCACCGCAAAATGTGGGAGTAGTTAGGAATCTAAATCGTAAGAGACAGACACACAACCTCTCTTTTATATATAAAGACTAGCAGTATCGCCCGGCGTTGCTCGGGTTTGTAAGGGAAATAACTATATAGGCATTTTTAGAGAGTTATAGCCAAAAAAATAGCAAAAAATGCATTAAAAATGGAATAAAAAATGATGGTAACTTTTTTTAAAATCGTTTTTTAAATGATGGTAACTTTTTTTTTAATCGTTGACTCATCGTAGACATTTTTAGAGAGTTACTTCCTTTATATAATAGCGAAAAAATGCATTAAAATGGAAAAAATGATAGTAATTTTTTTTTAAATCGTAGACTCATCGTAGACGCGCGCTAATACCCAGAAAGGCTCGATATGAATCACGACTATAAGATACTCGGTTTTGGTTAAACTGCATCGCAAAATGTGGGAGTAGCTAGGAATCTAAATCGTAGGAGACAGACACACAACTTCACTTTTATATATAATATAAAGATTTGTGCAACAACTAAAACATTCGGTTGTGCAAATTGTTTGCACGGGAAACCTGCCCTGTGTGGCGGTTTTTGCCGTTTTTGTGGATCTGTTTCAGCTTTTTTAGCGATTTCTGTTTTGGCGACTTCAAGCCATGAAGTCGTTGTTCTAAAAGAACGCTGGTCTCCTTGACAACGCTTTACAACGTTGATTTCCCTACCCTGCCTTCCCACAGCTTCACGAGGGAGGGAAGAAGGAGAGGAGCTACACAGGTGCAGGTGCGAGCATGAACGTCAACGCCGCCACCGAAACACGAAAAAATTGGAAGAACCCAGACGACAGCTTCAGCCACCACCACCACCACAACAACAACAACACCATCACCACTACCACCATCACCACCACCACCACTACGCCCATGACCATCACCACCACCATCACGAAGACCACCACGACCACGGCCACCACCATCATCACCACGACCACCACCACCACCATCATCACCACCCCCACCACCACGACCACGATCACCACCAACAACAACAACAACAACACCACCACCACCACCACCACCACCACAAACACGACGACCACCACGACCACGACCACTATCACCACTACCAGCACCACCGCCACCACCGCTGCCACTACCACCGCCTCCACCACCACCATACTATGCCTCTGCTCTCTCCTTTTGGCTACTAAATCCATTACCATATTTCACAAGTACCATCGCCATACAACATTGCCTTCAAAAGTTTGTGTTTGGATAATATTTTTTAAGTAAAAGTTGTGCAACAACTATAACATTCGGTTGTGCAAAATATTTGCACGGGAAAGCTTCCCTGTGTGACGTGTTTCCCGATTTTGTAGAATTTGCTTTCGGGCTTTCTTAGCCATTTCTGTTTTGGTGTCTTCAAGCCATGAAGTCGTTGTTCTAAAAGAACGCTGGTCTCCTTGACAACGCTTTACGACGTTGATTTCCTTACACTCCCTTCCCCACAGCTTCACAAGGGAGGGAAAAAATATGCGTTAAAATGGAAAAAAACTATGGTAAATTATTTTTAAAATCGTAGACTCATCGTAGACGCGCGCTAATACCCAGACGGGCTCGATAGAAATCACGACTATAAGATACCCGAATTTGGTTAAACTGCACCGCAAAATGTGGGAGTAGTTAGGAATCTAAATCGTAGGAGACAGACACTCACACAACTTCACTTTTATATATATAGATATATATGTATATATATATGTATATATATATAATATATATATATATATATATATATATATATTATATATATATATATATATATATATGTATATATATATATATATTTGTGTGTATATATATATATATGTATATGTATATATATGTATATATATATATATATATATATATATATATGCGAGAAAGAAGCAACAAGAATGGATAGGTTTTTAGTACGATCGTTTCATACAAGGACAGGTTTTATTAAAAGTTGCAAAGATTACAGCATATAAACGAGTCCCGTACTCATCAGCTAAAATACATGTAAGTTCTCTAGACATCCTAGTGTTTGAGGCTATACTCATGAAGTAATGTAGATAATTAAACAGATTTCTAAAGTTCATTAAAGTTCTTTAAGATGATGTACAGTCTTATCACAGAATTTTAAAAAATATATATATTTTAAAAAATAATATATATATATATATATATATATATATATATATATATATATAAAAAATGGGTGTGTGCGCATGTGCATGGGGGAAAAGTTAGTGTGAGTGAATATTTGCATATATCTGCATATATGAGTGTTAGATGATCACATGTATTATTATTATATCAATATTTTTTTTTAATGATGACGTCTATATACATCAACTTATGAAGAATCTAACAGTAAGAGATTATCGAAATAAGATTAAGCAGATAATTCAGGCATAGTTCTGAACAAGGCGTGGCTGTGTGGTAAGAAGGTTGCTTCCCGACCACAAGGTTCCAGGTTCAGTCCCACTGTGTGGCACACTGGGTAGTTGTCTTCTACTATAGCCTTGTGAGTGGATTTGGCAGACAGAAACTGAAAGAAGCCCGTCGTATATATATATATATATAGATCAATAAATGGTGGGGTTGTGTTGACCGCACGTGGAGAAATGATAAAAACTTTTTTACCTAACTATTCTTGATAAGTCACATCATGACGAAAACCGGTCTGAATAAATATATATTTATATATTTTATCAATTTCTCATTTCGTTAAAATTTTCTTTCAATTTAGCATTCTGCATTTTTACAATTTTTCCTTGCTATATATATATATATATATATTTATATATATATATATATATATATATGTATGTATGTATGTATGTATGTATGTATGTATGTAGGTGTGTATCTGTATTTAGGTCTGTATCTGTATTTTTCCACCCGCCATTGCTTGACAATCGATACTGGTGTGTTTATGTCCCTGAAACTTAGCGGTTCGGTATAAGAATATAAGAATAAGTACTGTGCTTACAAAGAATACGATCTGGACTCGGTTTCTTCGACTAAAACCATTCAGGCGGTGCTCCAGCATGGCCTCAGTCAAATTACTGAAACAAGTAGAGGAGTAAAAGAATACACAGTGAACAATATTTTTCAAGCCAGCATGTTGTTCCCATCGAGCCTGTTGAGGAAATAATAGAAGGAATGGCGATATTGGACGTAATAAATGAATATAAGGTGGTATCAAAAAATTCCAGGACTAGTTATCTATATATATATAAAACTGTAGTTGTGTGAGTGTCTGTCCCCTTCGATTTAGATTCCTAACTACTCCCACATTTTGCGGTGCAGTTTAACCAAATTCGGGTATCTTATAGTCGTGATTTATATCGAGCCCGTCTGAGTATTAGCGCGCGTCTACGATGAGTCTACGATTTTAAAAATAATTTAACATCATTTTTTATTCCATTTTAATGCATAATTTTTCGTGTGTCGATGGCGGCGGAGTTGGCGTCCATGGTCATACCTGCACCTGTTTGCTTCTCCCCCTTCTTCTCTCCCTCGTGAAGCTGTGGGGAAGGGAGTGTAAGGAAATCAACGTCGTAAAGCGTTGTCAAGGAGACCAGCGTTCTTTTAGAACAACGACTTCATGGCTTGAAGACACCAAAACAGAAATGGCTAAGAAAGCCCGAATTGGCATCTATAAGGGAAGTAACTCTCTAAAAATGCTTATATAGTTATTTCCCTTACAAACCCGAGCAACGCCGGGCGATACTGCTAGTGATTAATAAAAATAATATATTTACCTAAGTTTCAACATTATCTCCTTTGAAATAGTTACCTTGCGCAGCATTACACTGGTCTCAGCGTTCCTGCCACTTTTGAAATCCGGCCAGGAAGTCATTTTCCGTAAGTGAATCGAGGACCTTCTGCGATTCACTTTAGATCTCGACAATGTTTTTAAACGGCGACCTTTGAGTAGCATTTTCATGCTGGGGAAGTAAGCGAAATCTGCAGGTGCTAAATCTGGTGAATAGGGTGGATGCGGAGTGATACCATGTTGATTCTAGTGAGGAAATCACGAGAGAGAAGAGCTCGGTGACAGGCTGAATTGTCATCGTGAAGAATCGTATTCTTCACGCTCCACAGATCTGGTCTCTTTAGGCGAATGTCCTCCCTCAGACGTTTCAAAATGTCACAGTAGTACTTTTGTTTGACGGTCAGACCCTGAGTGCGAATTCTAGATGCACAATACCATATTTTGCGGGGTGACGTTCGTGGCAGGTCTTCCAGATCGCTCATCGACTTCAGAGACGTCCTTCCCCTTTGAAGCGCCCATACCACTCGAAACTTTGCGTACGACCCATTGCCTCGTCTTAGAAAGCTTGCCAAAGCATGCTCAATATCTCTGTAACAGATTGACTAAGTTTAACACAAATTTTCCCGTAGGGTCTTTATTTCTGTCCCTGACAAAATCGTAGACTACAGTATACACGTGATCACAAAAACACGAATTTTATAAGTTGCGAAGTAAACGCAGCGATGTACTTGTAAACACAGCTATATGCTCGAAGTAAACACAGCTGTGTACTCGTAGCTCGGCACACTGCCTCATGAAGGTCACTACTAGCTCTCACATCGCACGCAACCGTGCGCTGCCATCTGTAAGCTCGGTACCGAACCAGTCCTGGTACTTTTTGATACCACCGCAGATGGAGAAATGGAAAACTGTATGAAAAAGTGACGAAAGGCCCAGCTGTTAATGTATCAACGAACAAAGCTAGTATAGAACTATTGGTCTAAAGATCATAAAGTAAGGATTATTTTGAGATCAAATCACACTCAATCAATTATTCACGTGCAAACAGAAATTTTTATCCAGAACTGTTAAAATGACACAAACCCTCCGTATATTTACGCTGAAACTACCGATTATGAATTCCGTTGGTATTATCGTTTTCAGAATCTTATGAATATATTAATGAAGCACGAGCTATACACAGCAAGAATTCCTTAACAAATCCTCAAGAGACTTAGCAGTCAGGGACCCTGAACAAAGGCTAATCAACATAGAGTTTCGTATTATGTACTGGTTGGTTGATATCCAGTGCATGAGATTTATGATCCAGTCTCCCTACCATACCTTATCAATTAAATATCCTGTGAGTGTCACTTCAACAACTCCTCAGCAGCTACTTCAGAACTGCGAGAGCTAGTGACATGACCAGGCATTCAATTTGGTTGTGGAAGTGAAATCAATGACCGTGGGATTTGAGAAATACCATCCCAGGAAGTGGGGTGGGCAACACTTTTCTCAACTAGCAAAGAAAGACTGTGACTATTTCCAGAATAAAACAAAGCAGCCGCTGAGAGTGTATTTCGTAGAACCATTAATATTCCAAGAGTTCAATTCAGAGATACGAATATGCCGACCGCGCCGTTATTTTCTCAAATTCTGGAAACAAACTGTGGTTATAGGAGACATATGCAGTCGGCGCATAAGGGAAAATTTGACTTCAGAAATTTAAAGTAAAGCGCAGTTATGGGTTTAACTTGAAAGCAGAAAGGTGAAGCAACCTCTCCTGCTTTCTGCCCTTGGAGAGCTTAGAACGCGGTGATATGTCCGGTGGGTCTACACGGGGAGGCGTGAGGTTATTAAATCTTCGAGGTGACCGGAGGGGCAGGCGAGTATTGTATTGGGGAGTTTAGTTGTAGTTTGATGGAGCGTGGATGAGTGGAAGTAGATATGTAGGGGCCAGCATCTGTACTAAAAACAGAAGGGCAAAGTGAGCTTCAAGTTTAGTATTGGGGATATTGGAATTCTAGCGGAAACCACTAATCTTAAAAGTTTAATTATAATATGGGGTGTGATTACTAAAGATGTCTTCATTTGCTGATAAATTAGAAATTCTAATAAAGGCACTGGTGACGATGCTATTGCATGTAAGTAAAGTGTGATTGGATAGGATGTTGATATATTGTAGCAATTATCTAGGTTTATGGAAAGGGTAATATAGATTTGCATCCAAGTCGAGAGTAACAGCTAAGAAGTTAGCTACTTTGGTGTTATTTTCAAAGGAAATAGTATGGTTATAATTTTTAAAGAATCTATAGAGCTTTCCGGGTGTGTTCAACGGACGGGCGAGACAAAACAGTGGCAGTAAGGAGTGCTTCATCCCTACATAGACCTCCGGGAATATTGGGGAAGGGTGATTTAGTCTGGGTAAGAAGGAAGAAATTGACCAATTGCGTAAGTCGGATCGGCTCATTGTTATAACAAATAAATCCACAGATGAGTTTCGGGATTAGAAATTATTATTAAAATATAGATTTTCCTAAGTGCCAAAATAATATTGATGTTAGATCGTGAGAGAGGTACTTATTTTCTTGCAAACATTAGGCCTTAATTAAAAGACTAGGTGGTAAGGTGGCATAGTAGTTGAAAATGTGAAACTGAAGGAAATGGGTGCGAGAAATATCAGAAAAGAGTATGAATGCATTGACACGTTCCACATCTCTTATCATTACACTTGGAAATTGTGAATGTGTGAACCATTTTGTTCATATTGAATCTTGCCATTGTAAATATTTTCTTTAGGTTATGTGGTTGCTTTTGGCTTAAGATAAGTACTTCATTAGTTGTTTTATATACAAACATTCCACTTTATTCGACTTATATATAATTCTGTGCACATTCACACAAATTCGAATACATACATACACACACACACACACACACACACACATATATGTTATACATATACAGATAGATACATACATGTGTGTATATATATATGCATACACATCCACACTCGAACACACACATATAAATATGCCTGTATACACAAGCATGTATACACATATGCACGTACATAGCTATAAACATAAATGCACATATCTTCGAATACACGCACATCGGTATGTACATAAGGCATACAATCATACACGCATAACTCATTATAACATTTAACTCGATAGTATTTATTTACATTCAAGTGTGGTTAAATTAATGCTTCTATTAAATACATTCACCTAAAATGATAAGCGTATGTATTTATGTACCATATAATCAACATGGTGAATATATATTGTTTGTTTACATTCTGGATAGATAGAAATCTTGTGCATTTCGTAGTTTATAGAGTATTTCGTGATATTATCAATATATGGGAATTTAGTTCTTCTATACTATTCAATTAATAAATATTGTTAATTACAGCTATAAAATAATATTAATGTAAGATAATAGGTCAATACTTTATTTGAGATATAACTATACATTAGTTGATTGAGTTATCTTTCTTACATAATTTTTTTTTAATTTACAGTTAATCTTAACTTTACAATTACAATTTTCATTTAAATTCTTATGTATGTCATTTAAAGTATTATTAGGAAGAGATTTAATATGGGTTATTTCTCTTCTATCATTATGGTATTTGTGGCCGATAACATTTCTATTTAGGTTTGTGGGGGTTAAGTTGGTTTTGAAGTGAATTATTGTAATGAATATTTCTGTTTCTCTAAAAAAATATCTAATTTATTATTGTTAATAGATGATAAATTCGTAAACATATTACGGGTTAAACTAAAACAAACTTTGAAATGTTTATAATTGATAATTTCACTATATTATCATTGTTAAAATGCTTATAAATAGATTTGTATATAGATTTTATTAAATTATTTTCAATTTGCATAGCATATGGAATGATGAACCAAATCTTATAAGATTCTTCAGAATTATTATTAGAGAGTTTAGGATCCATTTTTGATTCAGTAAAATTCATGAAAACCGTATATATTATATTTTTTCTATTAGGAGTATTAAGTAGATGACCAACGGTATGAGTATTCAAGGGAATTATCACTTTATTATTATCATGATTTATTATTTACATGTTGGTCACTATAAGCATAATTATAATTATTTATCAGTTGCTTATTATTTTATTGATATTATATTTATATGATAATTTAATATTAGTTTTCTCTACATTGGTTTCTATCTCGATATTGATGCTTATTTATTTAGTTTATTTTTCTTACCACTTAACAGTTTATTATCAAATGATTCATTAATTCTACGTTTGTTTTTCATTATAGGTTTAATTTTTATTGAATTAGCAGTCTTTTCAGTTTTAGTTTCTGTTGTATAATTAATTCTATCATTTGTAATTTTATCATTAGGTGAATGTTATTTTATCTTGTCTCTATACACGACTTTAATAGAGCCATGTTGTAATAATCTGCTTGTTTCATAAATATTTTTTTCATCATATCAGATTTGATATTCTTTTCTCTAAGTTGAAGATTAACGTGTTTTAATTGATCTTCGATAATTACTTAAGAAATTAATATATCTTAAATTGGTATTTAATTTGAGAAAAGATTCGTGTTTACCAGTTATAAGGTTGAAATTAACTGAGTATTTATCCTTTTCGATAGAGATGGATAGTCCGTATCTTCTGAAAAATTTATAGCGTTTTTTCTTAAATAATTTCTAATACATGACAGACTAAACTTATATAACAAGAAGTTGTTGGAATAATTGAGGATAGCCATGTTTAATTCATGGAAAGAAAATTACCATACAGATAAGGTAGCATTTCTTTTTACCAACCTTTCTTTTTCCTACTTTTAGTTCACTTGTCTGTTCACTATTTACTAAAGTAACAGTATTTCAATAACTTCTAGTTATATAATTTTAGTTTGTCATGTACGATGTAAATAGCAAAATAAGTCCATATAAGATAGACCTGAAGATTGGCAATATAATCGTTTTAATATGGTATTGTATAGAGACGTTCTATTTCAGCAATATTGAGGAATATGTTGTCATGAAACGCGCGTAGTCTAGAAAATGTAAAGTATATGATTTTTAATAAGAATGGAAGGTGTTAATTTTGATAATTTGGAATAACAATTGTAGGTATTAACTTTGATAATCTTAATATTTAGTCCTATGTAGATATAGTGGATAATGTCATTCAATGATGATTGAGTTGCTTGAGGGTGAGTCTGTCTCTTAAATTTATCTATTTATATGTATGTAATACAGTGTGTAATTCATTTTAATACTACTAATTTGAACTTCTCTCTCCTGCGTACTCCGAAATAACTTTATATTAACATATTAACATATATATATATATATATATATATATATTGAAGGTGGGAGGTGGAAATAACTAGATAGATAGGCAGATAGATAGATAGATACATACATACATACATACACACGGGCAGGTAGTTGGGAGGTAAATATGTAGGTAGGTAAGGATATATTTTTAAACTAGTAATTGAATTGACAAAATGTCTACTAGACACGATGACAATTTATTCTTAAGATAGAAAATTGTATTCATAGTTTGCTTGTACTTTTAAGGGAAATTTACAAGGCAATTCTCGTAGTGCATAGCTTGTGCTACATTACACTAATGCAAAATTTTCATGCCATTGGTTTTCAAAATCTATATGGAATTCGTAAACGCTTGTTTGGTCGAGAACTCTTTTAAGATTTGTGACATTTTTATCAGTTCCGGTGTGAAATTTCTTTTATAACCTGATGAATTAAATACGTGATCATTGTTCCCAAAATAATCTTTTGAGTCTTTTCTTTGAAACGATTCTGCTGTTAACTTTTTCTTTTCTTATCTTAAGGATCTACTAGACTTTTTACATACAATGAGTCCTACTGATTGATTTTTTAAATCGTACTCGCGTTATATCTTTATACGATTTTTTTCAAAGTTCGTTTTTACACATACCCTCCCCCCCCCCCGCATACATACATGTATACGTATTGGAGAGTACGTGTGGGTAATTCGAGTGTGTGTATGTGTGTGATATACAGATTCATTTATTCATAGTCCCCCATTTAATATATATATATATGTGCATTTGTGTGTGTGTGTATACGTATGTATGTTTCTATGTAGCTATGTATATATGTAAGATAATATATATATGTATATATACACATATATATATATATATGTATATATACTTATATATATTATATATATATATATATTATATATATATATATATATGTATAGATACGTATATGTATGTACATATGTGCCTATGTATGTATGTATGTATCTATCTATCTATCTATATATATATATATATATATATTATATATATATATATATATATATATACACGTTGATATATAGGATTTTGAAAAGGTTGAATACGAATTCGTCCTTGAATTAGAGTGGTTCCCAAAATATTTCTAACGTTGTTTCTTTATACTTTAATTTGAACTTACTGGTGTAAATTAGCACAGATATGAAAAGTTATATAGGCATATTAAATGCATGATTAAACTTATTGGCATTCCTTCGATATAACTCGACAAAATCAAAGCATTTCACTTCGTGTATTTCCGTGGAAGCAATTGACAGTTCGATTCTGTTTTCTGCTTGGAAATTTGCGGATTTTACATAGACACATGAAGCAGATAAGAACAAATATGCAAGGCTTTTTTTTCTTCAAGTTTAAAATGAGGCATTGCTGCCATAATTTCTTTATATCTACTCCGCAATCCACGGAAATACTCATAGTGAAATGTTTTGATTTTGTCGAGTTATATCGATGGAATGCCAACTTATTAAACAAAGTTTAACAATTTCAGTCTTATTTTACATAAAGAGAGATTAGATGTTTTAAATAGACATGAATCCAAGTAAAATAACACATTACAAAAATTAGTAAGAACACCGTAACTATATTATCCTAACGTCTTTTTATTCTTTTTCTTATACTTGGCCACTGACGAGTGTTTTTTGACAACTCGGTTTCTTAAAGTGAATTTATTGTCTTTCTGTATGGAACCATTGTGTAGCTTCATGAATAAAAAAATTTATCATCTCTATTATTATCTAATCTCCTCCATTTATGTAAAATATGATTGAATTTGTTGAACTTTATTTAATAATTTAAATCATATATTCAATGTTCATATATATATATATATATATATATATAAAGAGAGAGAAAGAGAGAGAGAGAGAGAGCGTGTGTGTAAGAGAGAGAGGGAATATATATAGACACATACACACACGCATATATATCTATATATACATATATATATATATATATATATATGTGTGTGTGTGTGTGTGTGTGTGTGTGTGTGTGTGTGTGTGTATGTATATGTAGACGACAAAAGCAACCACCTGTATTAAGAAAGATGTAGTCAGTACATATATATATGTATATATGATGCGTGTCTCCTTGTGTCCATGTAGTTATACGTGAACCTGTATGTGCGTGTGTGCGTGTTCGTGTATATTTCGACATATAATTATATGTATCTTTGTATGTTTGTGCCCACATTAAAAGAGAAGGAATTTAGAGCCTGAAAGGTGAATTTTCAGTTAATGCATATAATGGGGGGAAGTTTTGAATGCTGGATAAAAATTACTAGATCGTTGGAAAATAATCGCCGCCTACAGCAGAACTCCCTTCAGCTTGCTATAGAGAAATTGTCATTAATATACGCCTTTATTAGAAATCATAAAGCGTGGAATGTTTTTATAGAAGATAATGTTTTCTAGATATATCACGTATTTCCCAAAAGAATCTTGACATTAACACTAGTATGAATAAAACTAGCATGAATAAACACACTAGACTGGTTCTCTTTTACTGTTAGCTGGAACTACTACATTTATAACAGAAATGATTCGGTAAATATGAGATTAGAAATAAACACAGAAATGGTGCATTTTTTGTGGTCGTTGTTGATTTTTTGCCCCAGGTCGACTCTAATCCATCAGACCTACGAATGAAATCTTTCCAGTTCGCTTTTTCAGACGAACTTGGGCATAAATAGTGAAATGTAATTTTACTTGTTTAGTATAGAAAGGTGATATGTTAGGGGTTTTTGACCGTGATCTCTAGTAGTTTAGTGGACCGTGCAGAGAATCTCTCATCAGTTCAGTGTATGTTGCTGAGCTATGATAGTAATGAGAACTAAATTTTCAAACATAAGAAACTAGATGTTGTAGAATATATACACAACTGCTTCGGAGACCCTGTGAAGACTGAGAAAACGTCTAGTCATGACGTCTAGTCATTGCGAAAATGGTTTATAGTTTTTATTCATTTTTTGTTACATTTTGATGTTATTTTCTTGTCAAAATACTTGCAAGATATTCACGATATGTTCGAGAACAAAATCAAACAAAAGCAGCGCAGAATCATATTACATCATTTAATCAACACTTACGAGAAAATCAATAATTATGAGCATATAAATGAACACTTAATAGAAAGAGAAAGTATTTCGAACAGTTTTACAATTATTCTAAGCAGACGAAATTTATATGAAATAATGAATATTGAAATAATGCAGAGGCAACTAATTATGTCTGTGCCATTGTACAGAGTCACTAAATCTAAGTTAACCGGAAAACAATTGGTTGCGAGAATTGTATAAACAGACGACCTAATCCAAAAGAGGAAAAACATAACACGTTTTTACTTTACGAAAGAACGTGGATGTACAGATCGACAGCTAGAAGAAGCGCAACACAGAATAGACGGGGAAATATCTCTCGATTAAGAAGGGTTCGGAGCATTCGTGTAAAATTCTTTCTACAGAATTTTACACGAATAGGGATTGAGCTTAAAACAGAACCAAAAATAAACAGACATATCTAAGCTTGTACTTTTGTACTGACACATAAGGCGAGAAATACAAGGATTACGATCAGTAACATTAGTAATTATGCTCGCCGGTTATTGGAAGGGTTTGTTTCTATAACGGATAACTAGTGCAATGATAACAGAGGAAGAATATGGGTAGAGGTCAGGCCTGATTTGCAAGTCTTCAAGAAAACACAAAATTCAGAAATTCATAACAAGACAGAGTCCGTGTTAAGAGCGGCAACACGAAGAGCGTCTGTTGCTTATATGTATTTTAGTAAAAGTTACTTGTGACTTGTTTGCCTTGAACAATGGAAATATAAAAAAAAAACCGAAGAGGGGCGGGAGCGGTGAAGGATGGCCGAAGCAGCTACGAGATACGCAAGTCTCAGATTCAAGAGACACATCATTTACACACCAGAAATCGTGGAGGAAACCACCTCGATTACAATCATTCAGACAAGTGAACAAGCTTCATATCACCCGACAGTTTAAGGCTAGTATATCCCCAATCATTTTGTGACCAGCTGTAGGAAATGTAGGATGGTCAATAATCTCAAGCCATCACCGAAAATATTAGGTAAAAGAGAAAAATATCTCAAAAAAGAAGAATAGAGCTCTTAAAATTTAAAATTCCCCAAAACTGCAGCAAACCAAAGCACAAGCGATTATTTGTAAAACTTTCAACAGTTTATATATGTATAGTAAAATAAGGATTCGGATAGAATCAGGTACTTGAAAGGATTTGCACCAAGTAGGGTTGGATAAGCCTGTGGTTTCGGCCTATTGGGTGTTACATATCAAATAGGATATTCCGGTGGTATACTCAGAGAATACCAACCCTGAGAGTATTTAGCGCCTAGGGGCTGGTGCAAGACACGCGATACGTTGAATTGTACGTTGTATTGCACGTTGAATTGTACGTTGTCGGACACTCTAGAGTGTCATAAATAGAAGAATGAGAAAGTTACTTCATTACAAAAAACGCACTCATCAGATGAAACATGATTTTACAAACAAAAGAACATCCCAAGAATACAACAGGAACATGGCTGAACGCTGCCGAGGCCGACTATAAAATGGGAGAATGGCCAAATAAATGGGCCATTGAAGTTAAGTATATAGTTTGTGAAAGGGTGTAATATATCAAAGGTAGGCGACTCGAGTGAGACAGGAGTCTGCTACCAAAAACTCAGTCTAGCAGATTCCAATCTCACCCGGGGCAATGACCTTAGATATAATACACCCTTTCACGAAATATATTCTAAACCTCAACGCCCCACTTTGTTGTTCATTCTTCCATTTCATAGTTGGCCTCGACAGCCTTCAACAACGACCCTGCCGTATTCTTGCGATATTCTTTTGTTTGTAAAATTACGTTTCATCTGATGAAATAGAATAATGTTCTCATTCTTCTATTAGAAAGATGCGTAAGAAACAGATGTTATGAACTGACAATTATCCATCGCATGTTATTATTCATTTGATTATGTGTGTATGTATATATATATATAATATATATATAACATATATATATATATATATATATATAACATATATATATATATATATACATATATATATATGTATATATATATATATATATATATATATATATGTATACATATATATATATATACATATATATATACATATAGATATATATATATATATACATATATATATATATATATATATATATTATATATATATAATATATATATATATATATAACATATATATATATATATATATATATGCTTTCGTTAGGTTGTGGAAACTCCTTTCATTCTGATTAAGCAGCCTCTCACAGGAATGACTACTCCAATATATGGCGAACATAGATATAATAAGTCGTAGAAATTTGTAATAAAGATCGTGAGGAATCCTGATCATTGTAAGTGAATGTTTAAAATTGTACATGGCGGTATTGATTTGTTGTATTATTTATTGTGTGATTTTAACAAATTTTAACTCATTTTATTATATGTGCTGCATAACGCTTTGGACTGAGCATAACGTTTTTCTCTTTCCTGTTTTTGTAAGTCTTCTGTTTAACATCTTTCGAATTTTATTGCATTACAGTCGAGCGAATACCATTCATAGAAATATCATCATTGCCATCATCATCATCACCATCCTCATCATTATCATCATTATTGATGTCGTTGTTATTCTTGTTGTTAAATAATAATAATAATAATAAATAATAATAATAATAATAATAATAATAATAATAATAATAATAACTTCCAGATAAAATGGCAATTATTTTGAAAAGCACATGAACTTGAAAAGGGGTTATCGAAATGAAAATGAAGAATCTACCAAAGAGAGAAAAACACTGCAGTGCTTGTGATTCTAGAGAAGCCAAATAAAAATAAGATGAAATAACAAAAACACGGTACTTAAAATTATAATATTGTCTAATATCGTAGTGAAAAATATTATGCGAATATATCTTAGCCTAACAGAAAAGAAGAGGAATGATTACTGAAGATAACGCGTACTCTTTTATAAATAAAACATCCACTTCAACTCCAACCCCAAGTAATGATATGGAGAAATAAAGAAATCAAAACGGAATTAAAAGAACACGCGAAATGGTTGATATAAAAAAAAAGATCGCAATAAGTGTATGCAATGAACAAGGCAATAAAGAGGAATACAGTAAGTATCGAGAAAATAAGTATAGAAATCAAAATGTTAGAAGGTTAGAACAGCAGAAGCCTCTGAACCATTTAAGAGAAATATTAAGTGTAAAACCCTTTTAGCGACAAATTACAAAAATCCAAATATTTCATACGAGCACTTGAAATATTTGTAAAGATTTCCAGAGTTTCTAAAGAATCAAATAAAAACAGGTTATCTTGTATAGTAGAAACCAACTTTAATATCTAACTCTAAGAATACAAAGCCTAAAAACCTGTTGTTTGTATAACACTCATACGGAAGCTGCTATGGACACAGCACAATCCAATGACTAAAATGTTTGCTTCACAATCATGAGGTCTCAGGATCGATTATACTGCATGTCATCTTAGCAAGAGATATTTATCAAAGCACCGGCAGACCTCTGCCATGTGATTTTAAATTGGAAGATGGAGACTGTACGTAAAGCTCGTCGAGTAAAATACACCCGTAATTCAAGTGACCAGCATTGTCGCACACTTTCCCACGCTGATTCCGTTTGAGAATTACGCTCTAAAGACACATAGCTAACAACTGAAAACTTGTCGAAACTGATGGTGATCCATTTAGCATTTAGTTGATGATAACAATTGCTTTGTGATCGAGAATTCGTTCGTCGTTACATTCTGAGTTCGAATTCGGTCGAGATCGGCTTTGTCTTTCATGCATGAGGGTTCGATGAAATAAGTATCAGTCTAGTAGTGGGGGTCGATATAATCAATTATCCCCGCCTAACAAAATTAAAACCCTTGTATTTATCATTAGGCGATGGGCTGGCAGTACTCCGTTTGTGTTTTCGTTCTAATTTCAAATTACGCCGAGGGTGACCTTGCCTTTGATCCCTTCGGTGTCGATAAAATAAGTACCAGTCAAGTACTGGAGTCGATGTAATAGTCTCACTGCTTCCATCGCTTCAACATTTCTGGCCTTGTGCCAAAATTTGAAATCAATTTTGCGCGTCATGCAAGTATAGGTTAACGACAAATAAATCTTACATCCAGTTAGCGCATACGAATAGAAATGTCATAAAGCGTAGTGAAGTACGACTTCAGAAAAGCCATTTGGGGGTCTAAGAAGTTCTTAAGTTTACTTGATAGCGATTCCGAAAGATAAGCATTTACCAAGTCGATTTTACTATTCATCAAATAAAATAATGTTCAAATATATATCTTGTTCAATTCTACGAGTTCAATTCTACAAGTAATACACTTGTTCAATTCTATCAATCATATGCCTGCATGATAAAATACATATTTTATCTGAGGTGATAATGGATGATCATTTTTTACTTTTTACAAAACAAAAAAAAATGCATGAATTTAGAATTCAATCTACCTCAGTAGTGCTAGAACTCAGGATAAAAATGGACAGTTAAAAATGTGAGAGGCTTTCAATAGAAACTACAGTTCCAAACACTGGGAGCCTTGTTGAGATCGTTTTGTCTGCTAGAAATAGTAGCCAAATTTTCCCAAATTCTTATTCTAAGGCCTGAAAAGAAATTGTTACGTAATTTTGTTTTGTATACATGACTGACGTTATATCGTTACTCAGAGGTTTACTTGATTATAACAAATCCGGGGTTAAACAATAGCAACAACGGAAAATGAAATCGTGATGAATTTTCAAATATTCATCACCTTGTACATTTCCTTGTCTGAAAAGTAGCTATCATTGACTATATTGAGAGATTATTAAAGAAATCAATATTACTTGATATTTACTTTGGTGGAGTAGAGGAAGCGCTAGAATGCCGTAACTAGACAACAATTGTCAATAGTGCTAGTGATAGTGCTTTTTTATAATAACAGATATAATTTAAATTGAGTAATGCTTTATTTTTGATTATAACATTGGTACGTTTTCTTCTCTCTCACTTCAACTTAATAATATAGTGAATTAGCTTCTCTATTTATGTGTTCTTAGTTAAATTGGTGCTCTAGGACGCTGATATTGATATTCCTCATTCCGATGTCGATAATTTAAATAACGTATACGAATTAATTCAATGGTCTGTAGCTATTATATAACGTTCCATAGACTTACTCCTATATTAAAAATCAATATCAATTGATATTAATGCAAACGATTTCATACCGTGCATATGGTAACTACGAATTGATTTTAATTGCTGAGGACAGTTATTTCACTTTCCTTTAATTGCTCAAAGGCGCTTGAAAGACATAGGTTTAACACTCATGTCTCTTCCTCACGTATACAACCACCTTGTCCGTGACAGCAAGACAATATCACACTCACTCGTAAAGAATATAAAGTAATTATGACTCACGTATTGATTGACATTTCATATTGAAAATTCGATTATCATTGTTAAAATAAAAATATTTTTACTTTCATATTTAATACCCTAATTTATTTATTTAATTGAACAATCAATGAATTGCTCTCGGCACAAATCCTGTTTTACTTTCCAGATTATGTTGTTGTTGTCCTAGTTGTTGTTGTTGTACTTCTTCTTCTTTTTCTTCATCTTTGAGCTCTTGTATTCTTATATATTTTTTTAATATTTACGTTTTTTTTATTTTGTTTCTTCAACGTTTCACATTATTTATATTTTCTAATCATACATTCAAGATTACTTAATTTTCTTTCTTCGTTGCATAAATAAGTACTTATAATATTTATTTTATTTCCTTTCTATTCAACTTCAATTATTCATCTGGTGTTTGTATTATTATCGTTGTTGCTGTCATCATTGTTTAAAATTCATTACAAGTTACCCTTCATCTTAATTCTGTTCTCTTATAATCTTATGCAATATTTTTTCTTTCTTTAATCTTATCTATTATTGTTATATTTCTCTTTTCACTAATCACTTCGTTGTGTCTTCTCTTTATTTTTTTTGTATTAGTCTTCTTTCTTTTTGTTCTAGTGCATTTCTTTTAATTACTTCTAGACTATATATATATATATATATTACACGTACATATATGATGTGTATGTATACGATCAAAAAAATATATATTACATATATATATTATATGTATTATATATATATATATATATATATATATATATATATTATATATATATAATATATATATATATATATACGATGCCATAGATTGCTTATATATTCCGGAACTAAACAAACAGATCTAGTCTGAAATATTGCCAATCAAAATACAGTAATGACATATTAAATTCCTTAAACATTATTATGCATAACAAAATAAATATATGTGTATGTGTGTGCATGCGTGTGCGTGTGGTTGTACGTATAATTATGTAAATACTTACGCATGAATACGTATACGTATTTTTATATATTTATGTGTGTGTATGCATGTATGTATGTATGTATGTATACATATGTGCATAATGTATATGTGTATGTGGGTAAGTGTATGCACATAAATATATATATATATATATATATATATATATACAGATACAACCACATTTTGCGTACACATATACAAACGCACACACATACATATATATATATACATATATATAAACATATATATATATATATATATATATATATATATATTATATATATATATATATATCTGTATATATATCTGTATATATATATGTATGTATATATATATTATATATATGTGTGTGTGTGTGTGTGTGTGTATACAAATGTACATATATGTATATACATCTATATACATATATGTATATCTATATCTTTCTATCTATCTATATATATAGGGAGAATTCACAAAAAATCAAAAGACGAATAGAGGTGGTGTAGACACCAAACAGATGTATTACTTTAACGCCCGGGAAGTGAAAAAGTCTTTAACGTTTCGAGCCTACGCTCTTCCACAGAAAGGAACACAGAAACAGGGAGAGAAAATAAAGAATGTGTAGTGGCTAGGGAACTGTCATGGCGAATGCCGAGCAGAGGGGTTACACATGGGAGCTAGGAAGAAAGGGAGATGATAAAGTAATGGTGATCCCAAAACGAAGGTGCACGTGCGTGTATATAAGACAGTATGTATGTGCGTGTGGGAGATGGCTGGTGACCTTGATCTGTGCGTGTTTGTATGTGGGGCTAGGAAGTGGTCAGTGTTATTGTGTGCGTGGTGGTGTGATATGATGTGATGTGGTATTGTGTGGTATGGTGGTGTATGGTGTCGTGGTATGTGGTGTGATGTGATGGTGTTGGGATGTGAGGGAGGCGAGAGTGCGGAAAGCAGGAGTGGGTTGTGGGTTAGGCTGAGGGTGGGGTTAGAGGTGGGGTATGTGAGTAGGTTGAGGGTGGGGTTAGAGATGGGGTATGTAGGAGTGGGTGTAAAGGATCTGGTGGGGTGTGATGGGATGGATAGAGAAGGGGGGGTTCGATTGTGTTGGTGGGGTCGGGTTACGAGGGCGGGGTGACGATGAAGGGGCAAGGGAGAAGGTGGGTAGGAGTGAATAGAAGAGAGAAGGAGAGTAGGAGTAAAGAAAAGTAAAGTCGGAGCAAGCGAGGAGAGGTGGCTGGGAGGAAGTAGGTATGAGGGGAGAGAGGAGAGGGGAGGTGGTTAGATGAACATGGGAGGAGAGTTGTGCCCATGTGACGCAAGGGAGTGAAGAGAGAAGATTAATCCCTGTTCACAGCGCAAACGGGAGTCTGGATGGCCCTGTGCAAGGACAATCAGAACACAGACAGGTGTTGCAAAGAGAGAACGGTATATGCATATGTAGGAGTGGCTGTGTGGTAAGTAGCTTGCTAACCAACCACATGGTTCCGGGTTCAGTCCCACTGCGTGGCTTCTTGGGCAAGTGTCTTCTACTATAGCCCCAGGCCGACCAATGCCTTGTGAGTGGATTTGGTAGACGGAAACTGAAAGAAGCCTGTCGTATATATGTATATATATATATAAGTGTGTGTGTATATGTTTTGTGTGTCTGTGTTTTTCCCCCTAGCATTGCTTGACAACCGATGCTGGTGTGTTTACGTCCCCGTCACTTAGCGGTTCGGCAAAAGAGACCGATAGAATAAGTACTGGGCTTACAAAGAATAAGTCCTGGGGTCGATTTGCTCGACTAAAGGCGGTGCTCCAGCATGGCCGCAGTCAAATGACTGAAACAAGTAAAAGAGTAACAGAGTATATGTATATATATATATATAATATAATATATATATATATATATGTATATATATGTATATACATGTATATATATGCATATATATATGCATGTATGTATATATGTATATAATATTATATATGTATATATATGTATATATATGTATATATATATGTATATATGTATATATATATATATATATATATATATATATATATGTATATATGTATATATATATGTGCATACATAAGTGCGACTGTTTTTGTATCTGTCTGTCTTTACGTGTGTGTGCATATATATGTGTGTATGTGTGTATATACATATGTGTGTGTTTTTATATTCATTTCCTCATTTACAGTTCTTTCTTTAAAGATAGGATTTACTGAAAACGAAGGCATTAATTTTAATGCAACTGACTTCTGTTTATTTCTATACTTTTGGTATCTTTTCACTCATTCTATAAATATTGTTTTCGTAATTCTCTTTAAGGTATTCACAGCAAGTGATACATGGGACAAATAATCGAAAAGAAAAATAATGTATTGAACATAGGAATCAAAATGTACGATCTTGTGGCCAATATAAATAAAAGCAAAGAAAAAAATAAACTGCACAAAGCATATAAAATTTGAGAATGTAAACTAATGCAAACATGCCGTGAAATATTTTGATGGTTAGTCAACCCAGTGGATCGAATACTATTTTATTCTTGTGACTTGTGTAATTTTTAGATTTGTTTATGAGATTCGGTTTTCCATAATGGCACAGTCAAAGGATATGTTTTGATATAAAATACAAGAAATGTTCATATATAATACATCATCAATACATGGCTGTTTTTTTTTCTTCTCCTTCTTTTTCTTACAGATGGAAGGTGATATATTTTGGTTTTCTAGATGGAAGGTGATATTTTTGATTTTCTAGCAGAAAATTTTACAAGTAGAATTATACGTTTGAAACTCTTGGAAACAATGGTGTCAAGATTCAATAGTGCTGTTAAACATAGAAAGATCAGTTTCTGAGTTTTTATTAAAGATAGTTTTTGACATAAAGAATATACAGTTCGGCAATAATATCGTAATCTATTCACTAATACTATGTTAGAACCAGTTGTCATAGACATAAATATTATTGGATTAGGTGTTGGTAAAGATGCGTAAACACATAGGCACATTGTTTAGATTTTGTTCTAGTTTGTTTATATTTGATACAAAATGTTGAGCTGCGAGATGAGCACATGCGCATAGAACAGAGAAAAGTAAAGCCACATTATACACGCTACATAATTTAACTAATAAGAAAAAGGAAAGTAGTAGTAGTAGCAGTAGTAGTAGTAGTAGTTGTAGCAGCAGCAGCAGCAGCAGCAGCAGCAACGCAGAAGAACTACATTATTAGTAGTGAGAGGCATAGTGTTAGGAGGAGGAGAAGGTAGTATTCGCAGAATTTTTAGAGTGTTGAAAGATATCGATTTGCTGTACACACTCACTCATATATGTATATAAATATATATATGTATATATATATATATATATATATATATATATATATGTATATATGCATAACAATGTATGTGAGTAGATAGATAGATAGATAGATAGATAGATAGATAGATAGATAGATAGATAGATAGATAGATAGATAGATAGATAGATAGATAGATAGATAGATAGATAGATAGATAGATAGATAGATAGATAGATAGATCAAATTTACAGAAAACAGAAGACGAAGAAAGGTGAAGGAAAAAAAGCAGGTGTATTAGTCTGACGCTCGGGAAGAATTGAAAAGTCTTTGGGGTTTCCAGCCTTCGCTCTTTGACAGGAAGGTTTTAGAATTAAAAAAATGATGAGAGAAAAATGTATAACGATTAATGGTTCAACATGATGAAATGAGCGGAAGAAAAAGGCTGGTTGAAAATGAGATGATAACAGTGACCCAGCTGGACTACGGAGCGAAAGTGCGTGTGTGTATGTAAGAAAGGTGTGTGTGTATGTGTGATACATATATGTGTGATATTCTTTTCGTCTTCTTAATTTTCTACAATGCTCTTTCAACTATCTGGTAGACTTGCAAGGACCCTCTTCCAAAATTCACTTGTCTGTGAGGTAAAACAGTCTTCCAGTACTGTTCTGATCTCGTCTACAGAATTCATATATTTTCTGTCCAAATGATTTTGAAGACTGCGAAATAATGATAAATCAGACGCACAAGTGAATTTGGATTTAATTTTGAATATTTGCCCTTGTCGAAAATGGAATTCTGATCCTTCCAAAAGATAGGGACATCTTCCACATTTAGGACGATCACATTTTTTTACTCTTGCGTCAGTTATTCTTGAGAATAATTTAGCATTTGTAAGGAACCTCTTTAATGTCTTTGATTGTTTTTTGCTTTTAATGATTTTATGGGTACGTAGAATTTCCTTCAGTTTGGGGTCCTTATCGAGTATTGGGAGATTTGGGACAATGATGTTAAATGCTTCTTTGTTTCTGGGGTTGTATGTTGAGACATAAGGTAGTATTTTCCGACTAGGTGTGTAATTGTGTTTGACGTTTCTCAATGTTTTTGTGTCATTCGATTTTGCACGTTTAATCCCATCATCTATGAGTTGAATTGGGTAATGTCTGTCCATGAGTACATTCTTAAATTCTTGCAATCTTAGTTCTCTGGTATTTTTCGGACACTATGGTGTAATTTCTTCTTGCAAGGTTGAAGGACATATTTGTTTTGATATGTTTCGGATAGCATGAGCTAACTAATAGGTATTCTTTAGCGTCTGTAGTATGGTAAAAAAAATGCCCGTTTCTATTCTTTATTTCGGTTTTTTAACCAGTATATCTAGGAATAGATCTTGCTTGTATTTCATTACAAATTGTATGTTGGTGTTAATGTGATTTTGAATTCCAGGAGTTTATCTATGTTTTCATTCCAGAGGATGAAGCAGTCGTCTAAAAATCTTTTCTAATTTTCTTTTATGTATTTCGAGAAAGGGTTACCAAATTTTGAAAATGACTCCTGATATATTGTTATTTCTAGATACTTCATTGTTACGTTGGTAATTGTCGGTACTGCCCTGGTCCCCATGCTAATTCCGGAGTTTTGGCGATAAACAGTGGAGTCGAACAGAAAATGGTTGTTTTGAAGGATGAAGTTTATTGATTCGATTATGAAATCTTTTTTTATCCGTTCTGGTATTTCTTCTGGACATTTGCCCAGCCAGACCCGGATTGCTTCTATTACTCTTTACTCTCTTTTACTCTTTTACTTGTTTCAGTCATTTGACTGCTGCAATGCTGGAGCACCGCCTTTAGTCGAGCAAATCGATCCCAGGAATTATTCTTTGTAAGCCTAGTACTTATTCTATGTATGTATGTATGCCTTCGGTAATTTTTGAAAGCTTCGTTTATAGTTTGGCTTTTGTGAATTTTCAGTAGACCATAGAATAGGCTGTGTTTACATTTAAAGTTTGTTATATAGTATGTTTCTTTTTTGTTATGTCCTTTCCATGGATTTGAATTAGTGAAAAGAGGTTTTTCATTATTTTGGGGGAGTATAATCTTTGATATTTTTCGTAGTGTTCATCATTGTTTAGCATGGCTACTACTAAACTTTCGTAGTATAATGTGTCCATTACCAATACCGCACTCCTTTTATCCGCTTCTTTGATTGTTATTTCTTCATTGTTTTGTGGTTCAGTTAGTTCTTTCCATTAGGTGATGCTGAAGTTTGAAATGACTTTTTTTCTTTGTGCAAGGTATAATAGGGGTAGTTTTCAATGTGGTTGCAGAGTTCGTCAAGATTATTATTTCTTTCTCTGTGGAGGATGTGTTCACTTTTGTTTTTGACTAGTGAGCCATCTTCGTTATTATAATTGGCCAGTACTTCTGCAAGCTTTAATTTCCTACAGAATTCTGAATCACTGTCCTTGACTTCATTTTGGTTATTTCTGCGAGGAGCTGGGGTGAATTTTAGTCCTTGTAACCAAATATTCTCCCTAACAAACAATCTCTAACTCCAAATTGTATCCAAAACACAAACTTTGAAAAGCGTTATCGAAACCGGTTATATTATGTTGGAAGAGAAAATTTTATTTTGTATAATATTGTATAATACTTTTGCTATGAGGATTCTAATATATTATTCAGTCGTGTAAAACAAATCTTCTGTGTTTTTCATCTTTTCTCTTTCCTTGTGTGTGTATGCACGGTGTATGTATGTATATGTATATATGCCTAAACATACACATCATTTCAATAAGTTATTCCTTCTGTTATTCGATGTCAGATTATGGAGTTGTAAAACATGAATAAATGTTGGAATTCCATTTATAATTATCAACAAGATGTTTAAATTCTTATACACGCTGTAAATAGAATTTGAACTGTCTCTATTCTATATTTTTTTTCTGTGTTGTATGTTACGATGGCAGAACTTTGAACTTGGCTAAGAATCAAAGTTATTCTTTGGCATGAATAGTTTAATCGAAATAATACGCTTACTTCAAAGAATTTAATGGAACCTCTCTTAGAGGGAATAGTCTGCGCTAAGTTTTTAATAATATTTTTATATATCAACTGTGTGTAAAATAGACATTTCGTAGTTGTTTACGTTTCCATCCAATCTAATTATGCACATGTAATTCTTAAATGGCTCGTAATCTCTAATATAGAAGATTATCGGTTTCTTCGTATGAACTACTAGTTAATATTATACTCATGTTATACTCATTCTGCCTTAGCGAAGGCGGAGGTATTGTGTTCAGATGTGTTCATTTGTTTGTCTGTGGACAAGATATCTCAAGAATCGCTGAATGGATTCGGATAAAAATTAAAGGGATGACTGGCACGAACTGATTAGATTTGGGGATCGATCCAGTATCAGACAAGGATTCTGGATTATTTTTCCTGTTTTCGGGTTTCAGGTTTAGTACTCTCGTTTATGAGAGGAGTCGAGTTTATTTCAGATATTCTTATTTTAAAAATCATCTCTGGTTAATTGTTGAGAGGATGTTGGTGTTGCACTGGCGAAGATTTGCGCTCTCTGAGTGCTCTTCTTTCATTTATATTTCATAATTTAATATCCCTTACATTCATTTATTTACAAAATTTCTATTATTTTTCTATTGTTTGGTACTATTTAATCTATGTAGCCTATGAAAATTAGAATATGTCAATACTATGTACATCTTAATGCTTTTGTATTCTTCCTATGAGGAAGCAGGGGGATACGAAGAAAGAAGCGAAGGAACATTGCCGGAAATTAGATTTTTAAAAAATACAATGGGATATGTGGAGTGTGATTTTAAAAAAAAGTTTACCCGTTTTCAAATTGCAGTTATAAAGTGCATAACAGTCGCATTCTTTGCTTAAAAAACCCATCCATCGCGGTTGAGGCGTAGATATTTACTGACAGAGCCAAATGCAGCATTAATGGTTGGTAGAAATGTGAATTTAAAATCAACGTTGAAATCTCATTATTTCAAAGTAAATGTCTGCAAAGATTCCTCTTCTTACGAATTTGGGAAGAAGGTTAACATCTATAAATAAACTGGTGTCTATAATTACCTGATTTTCTTTTTCTATCCCCAAACAAATATTGTAAGAATTTTATGTTTGTAATTTACGAAAGTATTAAGGGAAATATTCCACCAATATTCTCTGTAAATCTATGTATTGATTTGCACTGACACTGTCTCCATTTATCATACTGCAGTCTTTCCTGGCATTTCATATAGCTTTAAGAACCATATAATACCGCAGTAGAGAGTAGCCAATTGGTGAAGTTTTGGATAGCGGCAGTTTACATGCATATCTTCCACATATATATTGCATGGTAGATATTCTCAGTTGCATCACAAAGATTTAAAGTTTTCAATATCAAGGCATTTTGTGGCTATATCCTTCTCCCGGATTGCAAAAGTATAAACCTCAAAATGTCGCGAATCCAACAGAGGCCATATTTCATACTATTATTATCATATTCATGCTTACGACACATAACCTTTTTGATGCACAGGGTGTTTCTCATCCATATCTTTTTTGGGGTGTCCTTGTCTAGCAAATATGGGGTCTTTTAGGAGTTTTTCAGTAAATAAGTAGTTTGAGACGTTCCCTATAGAGCAATAGAATGTTATTCTCTTCACACGTTGAAATCAAACCGATGCATTCTTTTTTGCTGCCATCCATTTCTAGATGCTTTCTTCACTGTTTTTCACCTACTTTTCTTCTATATTACTGTTTCTGTAGAAGTCTCCAACTGCTACCATGATCTAGCAAGTTTTAAAATCTAAGAGGCGGATTTAAACCATAGGTTAGTGAACTATCCCAAATATTGGTATCTGTACAAGTACTGAACATGCAGTGTAGGATACTGTTTTTACAAAGGAATGCTTGAGTTTCATACGTATGGAATCTGATATAATATTGTTTGATTGCTCTTATCTTCTTCACACCGTCTGCGTATGATACAGTTTCATCAAATATCTAGTTATCTGCAGCTTTGTGTGAAACGGAGGAGATGAAAAGGATATTGATGCAACTGATTTGGATTTGGTAAATAGCTTTCGAAAGTTCCACTGCCAAACATAAAGATTTCTTGAAGACATATACCATCGCTATCTCAGTGAGAAATATTATTAAATCTAGTTATTTCTCAGTATCGTAAATATTTCTGTAGATTAGTCACAAAAAGAAAATTATGAGCTATGTTGCTGTCTCTTGCTGTTGCCCATCGGATTTCATAAAATATATAAAATTGGCCTCAAAGAAAACTGAAGCACAAACAGAGGTTCTCCTTGGAATATACGTTTTGACTTAATTAAAATATCAGATACAATGGTTCACTTTCAGTTACAGTTATGAGAACTGTTGGGCATGTGCTTGTGAGCCTTTCAAAGCGAATAACTAAAGCATTACTTGGGCTACTATGTACGACTTTAGTCAAAACAGCGTTCATTAACTGGTAAACGAATCGAATATAACGCCATTATTTCACAAGATTTCTATGATGTACTCGTATATCCAACGGACCAGCCTTATCTATTGTAGGTTGCTCGGCATATTCTCACACCGACTTATTCTATTTGTGTCTTTGAGTTACTATATGGTTTTACTCGCAAACATTTTCGAGCAAGTGTTTTGCGACAGTTTGCATAAAGTTTGCATAAAGTTTGTACATAAAGCATAAGCAGAAAACGAGTCTATTGTTTCCTCGCAAATCAATGTTTTCATACTCTATTTCAAAAGGTGTCTTGGACTATAAGGCGATTTTTTATTTTCCCTTTCCAAGGGTCTTTGAGATATACATATTAAATGTTTTTTACCTATAACATCGACTTCTTGGATCAGTAGCGGAGTATTGTGGCTTTTTCTAAAAGATTCTAATCACGCAGCTTTACGAAGTTGACAATACAAGTTTATTGTCGATTTTCGTACAATATTTTCCCTTGACAACACCTAACGATAAAGCCTTTTCATTTATTTCAAATTTTAAAACCAAAATTATTTACAATCTTCTCAAGAAGCAGCCGTTTTCAAGGTTTATATTTATTTATTAACTTTGCTTAATTATAGATATACTGTTTTTGAATTCGCTAGTTGTAGTATAACAATCTCTTAATCTCAGCTTTCTCAATCAATAATTTAGCATCATGTTTTCTTCAAAACTTTGACTTATAGAATTCCTTTATATTTTTATAACTACTTTTATTAATATTTCTGCTGTAAACAAATTTTTTCTAGCTTTTCAAATTTTTATGTTTCAGTTGATCATTAGGTTGATATGTGAATGTTATTTAATATAGTATGTTTTTGTGACCCGTGATCTGCGTGTTTATGGAATGTTCGATTAATTGAAGACAACAGCATTTTATTATTATTGTATTTATATATTCCAATGGAGATAAGATTTCTCAATGAATGTAAACCATCTAGAAAAGGTTGAGCAGAGAAGGAAGAATGAGATTGAATTATATAGAAATGATGTGAGATAGAGATTTGTTAATTTGATTATTTGTTTACTTTTTATCGAAGTCGTCTATAGGAATGAATTTATTTAGTCTGATCAAAATAGCTACTGGAAAGACATACTTAATCAAGAGGGAAACAGAGTTTCACTTAAAATTACGTATCTATGAAGTGAAGAGAGAAAACATAATTGACGTTAAATATATCTGGTCAATGAAAAGGGAAGATAACTCCGTAGGTGTACTGTGTAAAATTCGTATTTCACATACATATGTACTTCGCACAGTAACTAATTCAATTGACAATTTATTAGTTACAAACTTCCACACGTTTGCAATCACAGGATCTAATTAGCATTACTCATTGCGCCTACGTATCTGTCTTCATAGCAAAGGTTGTTTTAATTAATGGAAATTGTTATTCTCATTACGTTATGTCAGCACTGAAACATCAATTTTGTTCTATAGCCTAGTATCGCCCCGGGCTTAGAAGGTAAAAATAGTCAGTAAAGTTGCTTCTGGAGATATGACATAAGAGAATTCTGTGTCTTCCGAAGAACAGCATAAAATGTTGAGGAAACTACAATGACATACATGTATTTATCAGTAGGAGGTCATAAAATGAGAGAGCGGGAACAAAAGGGATTAATGATGTTCATGGCTCACATGACAATGTTAAATTTCTAATTATTTATTACAATCTAAACACACTTACGCACGCACACACACAGATATATACACATGTATGTATGTATGGCTGTGTGCATGCGTGTCAGGATACATAAATATATTATAGAAAATTACTATTCGGAAATCTGTGAACAAGAGATAATCAGCAACAGAACTCTAGAGTAAATATTATTTGCCAACATAATTATCTGTGATAATTGTTCGGCTAGATATTGTTTTGAGCTGTGTGGAGATACTAAATTCCCTCGTTCGAAAATATAAGGACGCAGATCGTATCGTATAGCCAGCTGGAGACGATGTCTAGTGGGGTTAAATTGCGGCAACATTCGTCCTAAACCAGGACTGCCAACTTATGTTGGCAAATAATCTTTACTATAAATATATTACATATCGTTAATATTTTATTTAATTCTCAAATAGGATTGAGGTTATGCTGAGTTGTAAATACATACATACAAACATTTACATAAGTACATACATATATAAATGCCTATAAATATGCATACATGTATGCATATATATATATACATAAATTTAAATTAAGCAGAAAACAGAAAACTCTGGATCAACAACAATTGACTACGATCGATTATTATTTTTTAATACAAAACTTTATCCCATCTAACAGCTGTTTCTGCTTCCAATATCCTACAATGTTGTCAATGAAAATTCTGAGAATAATATCCATCATATCTTAACATATCGGATCTGGAACATATACACATATGTGTATATATATATATATATATATATTTATATATATATATATATATATATATATATATATATACATAAATATATATATACATATATGTTATATATATATATATAATATATATAATATATATATTAATATATATATATATATATATATATATATATATATATATATATTATATACATATATATACATATATGTATGCATATATATATGTACTCACTAGCAATGCACCCTGGCGTTGCCCGATTGTTATGACCTACAGCCACATTGTATTATTTGTTCCTTTCTGAGGGACAGAATCGGCACACGAGGAATATGAAGCAAACAACTCTTGCTGAAAAGAATGTTTTTCGGTCATTTTCTCATGAATAACGCTGCAGTTTCCGTCTACGAAATTCAGTCACAAGTCTGTGGCTGACGTAAGGCTATAGTAGAAACCACTTGCCCAAGGTTCCTTGCAGAATGATCGAACGTGGAACCATGTACTTGGGAAATAAACATCTCAACCACACAGTCATTCTTGCACCTAATGTGTCTGTTTACATTTGTGTTAAATCGAATATTGTATTTCAATATGTCTCAAAGCTAATACTTTACTTCCAACAATTAAAAACTGCAATTTGCAGTTGAATGTTAGCAATAAGAAAGATGTCCAGATTTCTATAAAAATTATTGTGCAAAAAATTCTGAGAAAAAGTAATATTTTTACTACAACAAAACATAGACACACACACACACATACACACACACAACACACAACACAAAAACGCACATACACAATTACTCGCACATGCACACACATACACACACACACACACACAGAAGTGTGTCTGTGGTAACTTGAGCTACAAAAAATAGCAGTCGAATCTCTCTTAAAATAAGTCCTTTCATTAAAAGAAAGATAGAGATAAACAGTATTTCAGAAAGAAACAACTATGCGAGAAGTCTGCTCTATCAGAGGCAACTCTGGACTAAACAAAACAGATAAACATAGATCACATTAAAATATCTACGAAATAATACTACTAAAGTTAACGGTATATATTCGAAGTGTCGTTCCCTGGCAAAATTCGATGTATTTTAAACATATTCTCATTATGGTTTATCTAAGACATAGTGTTCAAGCAGAGCCGCCTCCCCTAGCTGTAGACCTGAAAATTGTGCGACCCGACTTCGTTTTCGAGGTTATTTTTGTAGTAAAAAAGTGTTGTGCAAAAAACATACTTTATTTCTTAGCCGAAAGATTACTGAATCTTTTGTTAAGATTGACAACTCAGTTTTCGAATCCATAAGGAACATACGCACAAACGCACACACACACACACACACACACACAAACTCTGTTTTATATAGTAAGATATACATATACATGCATCCATATAGTATATAAACATAATGTATATGTAAGAATATAAAGATTGTCACATGATAATGAGACCCAATTTATTTGTAATGGTTGTAACGTCTTCGTAACACATCCATGCATATATATATATATATATATATATATATTATATATTATATATATATATATATACATATTCATATATATATATATATATATATATATATATATATGCATGTATTATGTATGTATTAGAGTGTCCCTCTCTTAGAAGAGTCGCACATTTAAAAGAAGTTCCTGGCTTTCGATAAAAACAGGAGGATCTGTTAAATGTGAGTTTATTAAACATATTCCTCTCTCAGACTCACCCACTTATTACAGCGGTTCTTCCGTTGTTTCTATCACTTGTAAAAGAATTTGGAAGGTTGTGCCTCCATCCAGGTCTTTCGCGACTCTCTTAAAGCCAAGGACCTTTCAACACCCGTCCGTATATATATGCATGTACTTATTTATGTATATATATATATATGTGTGTGTGTATGTGTGTGTGTGTTTGTGTGTATGTGTGTATATGTGTGTGTGTGTGTGTGTGTGTGTGTGTGTGTGTGTGTGTGTGTGTGTGTGTGTGTGTGTGTGTGTGTGTGTGTGTATAGTCGTGTGCATGCGACTGTGCATGCGTGATTTATTTACAATATTTACATTATGATGACGGGGCAGAGCATTCAGTACATTTAAATACAGAATAGTATTTATTATTGCTGAAAAAAATGTTAGTCTCTTTCCAAATAGAATAAACTTTCTTAACAGATCAAACGGTCGTATCTAAATTGCTCTTTTGGTAAGATCTAATAAACAGACACGTTTGCATGCTTATGAATTACTCTAAGATGCTGAACTTTGTAGCTTGTACCTGTCACGATAATCTCTTCCGTAGATTTTTCAAGGGATCTCAATCATTATTAGGAGGACAAAACAGGAATATGTCTCTACAATACGCTTTTGTAAGACTTTTGTAAGATTTTCTTTAATCAGAATGCAGTAAATATCTCCTTCTTTGTTTGTACATATACAACCTTAATGTGTGTGAGTGTGTGTGTGTGTGTATGTATGTATGTATGTACGTATGTATGTATGCGTGTGTGTGTGTGTGTGTGTGTGTGACTGTGTGGAGTATGTATACACATGAGTACATGGATGTATATATATATATATATGTGTGTGTGTGTGTATGTATCTATGTATATATATACAAACATACATACATACATGTATGTATGTATATATATATATATATATATATATGCGTACATATATGTATGTATATCTGCATTCATGTATTATGTATGGGTCTATATAGCATGAAAATCCATTGTTAGAAACTGAAATAGGCATTGTGGAGAAGGTGTTTACTACATGTAGTGATCGATTGATTTTATTTGCCAAAATCGGAATTTACTGAATACAACATACTGCTTCGTTATATAAGTTTCTGAATATTTTTTTAACTGTATGTCACGTTTTTAATTCCTCTGTTAAATAATTGTCTTTTAGCTTTTACCATTTTCTTATTCTCACTCTATCTCACCTTCTCTCTTTCTCTTTATATCTTTCATTTTCCTTACCCCCTCTCACTCTCTATCTATCTTCCTTTCTTTCTCTGTCTCTCACTCTCTCTCTCTCTCTCTCTCTCATTGTATTTCGTGAGTCACTTAGCCTCGTTTTGCTTCTTGTCTCGCTTTCAAACTGTCATAATTTCAAACGGCGCCATTCGCCTTTCCTTTAGTTTCATTCTAAATCGAATTTCTTAAGCGTACAACGACACGTGATAACCGTCTTGTAAATATGGGCTAAATGCTTCAATATCCCTGTGCCGCAGCTTCTCTTAAAGGTTTGAATGAGAAGCACACTCGCATATAGTTCAATGCATTCTACATTTTCCCCTTTGTTGGCCATGACTGTTTTGTACGTAATCAAGTACAGGACGAAATAATCTTCATATTACTGGTAGTCGTTCTCTTCTTCGCAGGAAGATCCCTCTGCGCTGGACAGCATTCTTTTGGGTGCACATTGGCTTTGAAATTCAAAAGATGTGGCTGTTTAGTAAGAAGCTTACTTCCTAAACACGTGGTTCAGCGATCATTCCCACTGCTTGAACCCTTGGACAAGTGTATTCTTCTATAGTATTGGACTGATCAAATCCTTGTTAGTATTTGGTATTTGGTAGAGGGTAACTAAAAGTACCCCTTTGTATACACACACACACATATGTGTATGTGTCTATATGTGTGTGTATGTGTGTATGTGTGTGTATTTGTGTGTGAGTGACATTGCGTCTGTGTTTGTACCACACGAACGCTTGACAAATGGTGTAGGTAAGTCTACGTTCTTGTAACTTAGTGGTTCGGCCAAAGTGACCGATAGAATAAGTACCAGGCCTTAAAAAAAAAAGGTAATAAGTACTGAGATCAATTCATTGGACTAAAAATCCTTCAAGGCGGTTGCCTCAGCTTGGCCGGAGTAAAATGACTGAAACAAGTAAAAGATCAAAGATAGAAGATGAAAGGTAGTATTCGCTGACCAAATTATTTTCTTTAGTCATCTGTGGAAAGTAATGATGTAGTAGACGCGAACACCAGTGATCACAGACACACGTGTATTAGACGGTTTTTCATATTCACACTGTTAGTGTAGATAGTTATCGCTTCCAAATTTTAGCTACAAGCTCGCTTCTTGATCTTAATCTTTTTACCATTCTCGACACATAAATACACACTGATGCAAGTACGTATATATATATATCGGTGCCCCAGCATGGCCACAGCTCATGAGCTGAAACTGGAATCAATCAATCAATCAATATATATATATATATATATATATATATATATATATATATATATATATATATATATATATATATATATATATATATATATATATATATATATGTATGTATGTATGTATGTATGTATGTATTATATATATATGTGTGTGTGTGTGGAGGCGCAATGGCCCAGTGGTTAGTGCAGCGGATTAGCGGTCGTAGGATCGTTGTTCGATTCCCAGGCTGGGTGTTGTAGGTGTTTTTTGGGCGAAAACACCTAAAGTTCCACGAGGCTCCTGCAGCGGGTGTTGGCGCTCCCTCCTGCACTGTTTCGGCACAACTTTCTCTCACTCTTTTTTCTGTCGGCCTGCTCACTTAACCAGCGGGGTGGCATCATTTGAAGGCTAAAACAATGCGACGCACATTGTGACCAGCGATGTGTGTCGGTCACGGTGATCACGATGATATATATATATATATTATATATATATATATATATATATATATATGTATATATATATATTATATATATATATATAATATATATTGATTTTAAACTTTGGTACTAGACCAGCTACTTCGGAGGGGTGGTAAGTCGATTATATCGACCCCGGTACTCAACTGGGAAACTTATTTTGTCAACCTCAAAAGCATGAAAGACGGATAAAGTGCCGCTAGGCATTTGCCTGGTTAACTAACGATTCTGCCAGCACGCCACCTTAAAGTAAGTATACATGGTTTCAGACTTTGATACAAAGTCAGTAACTTTGGGGAGTGGGGTACTTATTTCATCGCCCCCGAAATGATGAATAGCTAAATCGACCTCGGCAGAGTTTGAACTAAGAACGTAAAGACGGAAGAAATGCCGCTAAGCATTTTGTCTGGTATGCTAACTATTCTGCCTGCTCGCCGCCCTAACTACGTGGTTTCGAGCTGGTATAGTTCTGAATATTCACTTTCAGCTCAGACAATGTCTTTCTTCCTTTAGACATTACTTGGTTTATGCAAACCTAACAAATATACTTTCATTAGCTCACATGACTATGTCAGGCGTGTTTTCCAGTCAATCAGAACACTTAGATTTGGATGGTTCGACATTTTTCCGAAGATGTCTCTAAGAAAATTTTACATTTATAATTTTAAGAAAATGCTTATCAACAATGATTGCATGCAGACGACACTTGTGCGTACAAGACATTGTGTTGCATGACTTGGGAATGATAACTTTCGATCTTTCACTATCATTCATTTGCTATCTCTTTCTTTCCCCTTTCTCGCTCACTCACTCTCTCTCTCTCTCTCTCTCTCTCTCTCTCTTTCTTTCTTTCTTTCTCTTTCTCAGTATTCCTTCTCTCTTCCTCTTTTACTTTCTATATTACCCACATTTCACTCTCCTCCTCACTCACTCGATACATTGCCGTTCTTTTAATTACTCGGCTTACTCGCAAAAGACGGTAAAACAAGGCTCTTTTAAACATACTTGTTACCAACACACACAATCACACACACAAACACGCATACACAAACACACACATCACACGCACACAAAGATACACACATACACACACTTTCAGACATGCACACAAGTACACACGCAGCTAGTTATATAAGCATGGAATACACAGGGTACACGTTTCGGATTCAACTTTTAAATATTCATCTGAATTGTACTCGTTTTAATAGCTTCCTTCTAAATACCTGCAGTCGTCTGATATGTCCATCATTATTGTCTGTTTCCTTTATAAAGATTTCCTTCTTGATTCGCTGTAATCTACCAGCTACAATTAGACCTTAATGAATAATTTTATAATTTTATAACAATTATACATAACTATTTATCCTTCTACGAACTCTCTTCACTATCAGATCCTTTACCGATTAACATTAAATATACATAGACACAATAACTAGCCACAGTGCATTTTTATTATTATTATTATTATTATTATTATTATTATTATTATTATTTTATTATTATTATTATTATCCCGATCCTGAACATCTCAGTAACACACTCAGATTTTGACACTAATGATCATACTTTCTGCAAGGCATCCCAATATCTCGATGAAGCCTTCGCTACAAGTGGCATTAATGATAGAATGTATTGCAAGCCGGCACCAAGGTCCCACACATTAATGTAATTAACGATAATAACAAATATAATGAGCGACAATAATAGAGTTATGAGTGTAAAGAAAGAGACAGATAGTGAGAGACAGAGAAGACCAGACACAGGGGTATTATATCGAGAAATATCTCATTATACAATGGAGAATCGGTTCAGAGATGTGGTATTTCCCTTTCCAAATTATCTAAGTCACACACCGTTGATTCAGATTATTCGTAAAGTTTCTTGCGAAATATTTCTTCTGTAACAGAAGTATTGTCAACACTTTGTATGAATATATATGTTTATTTATTGATGCAAGCACTTATTATATATATATATAGAGAGAGTGATAGAAAGATAAATAGATAGACAATGCATATGTATGCACCTATATATATATATATATATATATATATATATATATACATGCTTACATACATAAAGAGTTGTAAATACAATATATCTGTTTAGACATAAACCTTTCTCGAATTATGTTTATAACCGAAATAGTAATTGTATATTCATATACCACAAACAATAGAATGGGAGTGGCTGAGATAAATGATAATTTGCGAGCATTCTGGGAATGAAGGACTGAGAGTAGTATCTGCTATAAATATATATATATATATAACTATATAATAATAGGTCATGATAATATATATACTCAGATATAAAGCGCCATTTTTATATAAACAATTGACTGAAAAATGATGAGCTGACCAAACCAGATTCGAACCAACATATCAACGCTGACATTGCTCCATGCGCATTCGATTGGTCCAAAAACTCACCCATTAATTTCAACCAAATGTTATAAATGTATAGATTAACTGCCCAATACTTCATTTAATATTTGTAAACAAACCCGAAAGCTTTGTAATTTACAGAGATAGAGCGACTATGGAGGTCTTTTAGTACAATGGGATGCACTTGGAGCCATGTTAGCGTTAATATGTGGGTTCGATTCTGACCTAGGTTAGCTCATCATTTTTCATTCAATTTTTTATATAAAAATGTTGAAGTATATATATATAATTGATATGATACATTATTATATAGTTTCTATTGTACTAAGAGACTTCCATAGTCGCTCTATCTCCGTAATGTGCATAGCCTTCGGGTTTTTCTACTTATTATATATATATATATATATATGTGTGTGTGTGTGTGTGTGTGTTTGTGTGTGTGTGTGTATAGGCAGACATACACATATATACACATATGCGCATACACGTATATATATATATATACATACATATGCACAAACACGCATATATACATATATATATACATATATATATATATATATATATATATATATACATACACACACACACACACATATATATATATATATATATTATATATATATATATACATACATATATAATATATATGTATGTGTTCTCAAGAAAAATCTCAACAAAAAGCCAAAACGTAAAGTAAGCCAGACAAATGAAAATATAACAAATAAAAAACGATTATATATGTACCAATTGGTTTCACTTGTTAATATTTACGTATATGAACACGCAAATATCTGCAAGATCGTCAGCATAGTCTGTCCTTTACAAGACATACTTTCCTGACCTAGATACAGAACGCTCAACCGAAATCCAGCATGTATAAAGTTCTACATTTATATTTAGGTGCATCTTTCGAATGCCTTCACTTTGGCGCACTGAGATTGGAAATTACTCTGCAGTTCATAAATTCCAGCAGCCAATTTACCGGTTAGAGAATATTTTTTTTATTTAAAATTAAATAATAAGGGTAGAACTTGATATTTTTAATCCGTAGTGTTACATACAAAATTTAGAGGACTAACCACTAAAGTGGACAGCCTATATGCTAAACATAGACGTCAAATCGCCATTACCACTACACATTATATATTTTCTCTCCCTGTTTCTTTCTGTGTTCCTTTCTGTGGAAGAGTGTATGCTCGAAACGTTAAAGACTTTTTCACTTCCCGAGCGTTAACTAATACATCTGTTGTCTACACCACCTGTCTTCGTCTTTTGTTCTTTTTTTTAATTCTCCCTATATATATATACACATACACACATATATACATACACACATACACACACGCACATACACACACACTCATATATATATATATATATATATATAATATATATATATATATAGATATATATATATATATATCTATATATATATATATATATATATATATATATATGGGAACATTTGCACACGAGGCACATCATATAATGCTATCACTAATAGCTTGTAAATATTGGTTTGCGGATAACTTTCTGATAGAAAAATCGAAGTTCACAATGGCTATTCATGAGTAGTTTACATATATATGCCGTCATATTATGTGTGTAAGTGTGCGCGTGGGGATGTATATATATATATATATATATATATATTATATATATATATATATATATAAACATAAAAGCTATGTTACAATGATTAAATATGCTTCATTTGTGGTATGACACACACAATCACGAAGCATTTAGAACTACGTAGGTCAGGTGGGATTTTAATAAACTGTTACTGCACGGTCTCCATGGAGTAAGATAATGCGTATTTCATATAACACTATAACGCATTTACCATCACTATTTAGATATCTACTATACATATGAATAACTTATCATCCAAATCATACAATTAGCTACAATATATATTAAGGTAACAACAGGAAGACACATATAAACGAACACAGCGGTGTTTCTTTAGAATTTCTCAAATAATAATTCTTAAAAATTTAATGTAGGAAGATTTTAAGGTTTTATTTTCGCAGGAAATTTCGTCAAGCCACTATTGTTAACAAGTAAATTGCCTATGAACATTTCATTTCTAAAGGCTTTATAACAACCTTTGTGTAATTTACATTCTATTGTAGCGAAAATTTTCAGAAACGTAAGAAAGTTAGTTTATGAGTTCAGTATACATACATACATACTCATAAAAATATGTGTGTATACATACATACAAACATGTATATATATATATATATATATATATATAATATATATATATATTATATATATATATATATATATATATGAATGTGTGCATACATACATGTATATATCTATATATCTATATGTATATATATATATATATATGTGTGTGTGTGTATTATGTATGCATATATACGTATATATTCATGTGTATACATATATAAATATAGATATATAAGGCGCAGGCGTAGCTGTGTGGAGAGTAGTGTGATTCTCAATTATATATATGTGGAAATTTGTTAGGGTAAGCAGAATTTATATAAAAATTTACAAAGCAAGACGAAGGGATGAACAGGCTGTAATCATTTCTTAACAGTTTTTTCTCTACATTTGGAACAGCTGTTAGCTGTTGATTTTTCCTATCATACTACTACATGAATATTATATAAATAAATTTGATACAGTATCAACTGTGTACGACTTCGAGAGCTCTCTGTCTTTCTTGATTTATGCCAGACTTGACTGAAGATACTTTGGCAAGTCTACTGCAACTGGCAGCTAAACGGCAGCATCCCCAGTTTTGTGAGCCGAGAAGCTGTGACTCTGCTAAAGAAAGACCCTAACAAGAGAAACGTTATAGATAATTTCCAGTGCATCATTCTGCTCAATGCAGATATGAAAATTTTGACCAAGGTGCTAGCCAAGAAGTTGGTGCTTGTACTCGAGAAACTGGTCGATAAGGCGCAAACATGCACCGTGTCGGGCAGAAGTATCACTGATAACCTCCACCCCATGCGCAACATCATAGACAGAGTTATAAAGGAAACTGGTAAGGGTGGAACCCTAATCAATTTGGAGCAATCAAAAGCATTCGATAGGGTCGATGATCGATACTTGGTGGCTTTCGTTAGGGCGGCTAGTTTCGGTCCAGTGTTCCGCGGTTGGATCACTGTTTTATACAGCAGCATCCGCTCGGTAGTTCGAGTAAATGATCATTTATTTAGACCATTTAACATCACGCGTTCGATCCGTCAAGCAAGCCCCTTCTCGTCATTTCTGTATGCATTGACTCTAGAGCCACTACTGCAGAAGCTGGCGACGCTAAGGAAGGACTAGGATGCGGGAGGAACGTGTCTAAATACACGGACGATGTCACCGTCATAGTTTCAAACCACACGTATATTGACTTGGTCGGCGAGACACTAAAAGAATACGAATCGGTAACAGGAGCAAAAATTAACCCGGAAAGCCAGTGGCATTGTGGTTCGGCACCTTGAGAAGCAGGCCCTTGCCGTCCAACATCGTCTCAATCGTGGATACTGGACCGACGGATTGTTTAAATTGTTCGGGGGTTGGTTTGGTCTAGGCCTCTAAATGGAGGAATGGGATGAGATAACGAGCAGGGTGGTCATTCTCACCTAGCTGTGGGCCGAAAGGAAGCTATCTCTAAAAAGTCGGGGCTTAGGTGGCGAATGCGTACATTGTATCTGTCATCTACTACCGTCTGATCGTCGTGCCTTGTCCCGACCCTGCCATCACGAAACTGGAAGGCATACTCTTCGGCTTTTTGTGAAGGAGAAGCGTTCCGATTTTTAGGCGAACCATTTGCTGTCAACACCCACTAAACTGGTGGATTACCACTAACGCTGCGGACACTGCAGGATAGAATGTTACTGTCCGGGTGTAGAAACCATAATGATATCAGATTTAGCAGCAGATGACGGGAATGCACATATGTTATATTCGATTGTGAATTATTTATATCTTCATTCTTGTAAAGTAGAAAATATTTGTGGAGATCTCTTACTTTAGTATATTTTGTTTCTCTTCAGAGATGTCTAATTAGGCTTCGACAATGCTAAAATATTGGTATATAGTTTTAGGAGGTCCCGTAGCATATATTTGGCGTTCATTATATTAGGAAGAAACAGAACAATGAGTACAACATTAATAAGGCTATAATAATAACAAAACTAACAACATCAATATCAAAAACAAAAGCAATAAATGCAATAGAAATAGTACATGCGGCCTTAAGACACTGGCAAGCATTAGATCTCAAATTACTTCTGAGAGAGAGAGAGAGACAGAAGAGAGACAGAGGAAGAGACAGAGACAGAGGAAGAGACAGAAATATATAGATAGATAGATAGATAGATAGATAGATAGATAGATAGATAGATAGATAGATATAGATAGATAGATAGATAGATAGATAGATAGATAGATAGATAGATAGATATCTTTCTTTATTAGCCACGTAAGGACGAACACAGAGGGGACAATACAGTGTAGAAATTTTTGTTTTCGAAAGAAGGAAAGAAAGAAAAAATACGATCAAAAGAGATCGAAAGCGTTTGGAACGTGTAAACAGCAAAATAAGGCGGGGTAAAAATGTAAAGCAGATTAGGTTTATCTGTGGAAAGAAAAGCCTACGAAAAAGACCGCGGTAACCTCAGGCAAAGAAAGAAACACATGAGAGCAAAGTGCTCTCTCTTTCTCTCTCTCTCTCTCTCTCTCTCTCTCTCGCTTAGATTTACAAGATCATGCTGAAAGTGGTTTCGTCATTCACGCATATCATCTTTGCTGTATTCACCCACCTTTTATTGAAATTTTCATGAGACAAAACTTCCTCCTCTATTCTCATCTTCCTTTTCAAGTGGTGCTTGAAAAGTTGATGAGCGATTGGCTAGAGAGGAAAGTATCTGTCTCTAAACTTTTCGTACGAGTCCACCACACATTCTTTCACCATAGCCACTAGTACAATGAAAACTGCCTTGCCTTCTCGGTTAAAGGAAGGTGGCGGGGCAATGTTCACGATAGACTCGGCAGATAAACGAACTCGTCCTGCACATAACAGCAGCCGTTCGACAGAAGCCCGCCGGTCTGAAATAGATGGTGTGCGTAACGGTTTCGTCACTCTAACCGCATCTCGGCCAAGTCGGTTCGGTGTATCACTAACCGCGCCTGTAGAGTTTATCCCGAACGGTCAATACTTCCCGATAGCACGGCCAGGCGAAGGATCTCTGGTGGTTTTCCATAGGTCCAAGCCCGAAAGTAGTCCTGAAGAAGCGGGTCAGGTGATCTCTGTTGATGCCTAGATTCTCCCCAAGAACATCGTCGCACCTCCCTTCTACTAATCTTCTGTAGAGCGCATTTGTGGAATTGACGTCGCACAAGTTTGCTTTCAGACGGCAGATTTGCCTCAGAGCAAGGCGGCACTCGCGGTTTCATTCGCCTAGCCTCGGTTTCTGTTTGATCCATGACTGCAGTTCGGCCAAAGAGATGAGGTGCGTAAGAGCGCGCCTCACAAATATATGACGAATGCGTCATATATTTTATGGATAGTTTCCACTCGGCCTAATGCTGGGTGAGATTGGTCACCCTACTTGTTATCTCGTCCCCGTTCTTCTCCATTTGGAGGTCCGGTCCGAACCAGATCCTGAGCAAGTTAACCAGTCCGTTGGTCCAGTGTCCCACGATGTAGACGCTGTTGGACGGGATGGGCCTGCTTTTCCAGGTGCCGAGCCGCAAGCCCACTGACTTTTCCGAGTTAATTTTCGCTTCCGTTACCGCTTCGTATTCTTTTAGTGTCTCGCTGACCAGGTCGATATGACGGTGACGTCGTCCGCCTATGCAGACACGCCCCTCCCGCATCCCAGTTCTCGCGGAATGCCCCTTAGCGTCGCCAGCTTCCGCAGTAGTGGCTCTAGAGTCAATACATAGAGAAGAAGCGACGAGAAGGGGCATCCTTGCCGCACCGAACGCGTGGTGTTAAATATACAGACAGACAGACACACACAAAGGCAGACAGACAGACAGACAGACAGACAGTTAGATAGATAGATAGATAGATAGATAGATAGATAGATAGATAGATAGATAGATAGATAGATAGACAGACAGACAGACAGACAGACAGACAGACAGACAGACAGATAGATAGATAGATAGATAGATAGATAGATAGATAGATAGATAGATAGATAGATAGATAGATAGATAGATAGATGGATGGATAGATAGATAAACTGCCAGAGATGCTGAAAACTACATACTACAAAATCCTCTGGATCTAATTTCTTACAGTAATACTAGAAATATCCATAATCTTGAAAACTTCTTCCATCAGACAAAGATATGCTACTCTTTAACTTCAACGAAGCACACCAATCGTAACACACATACTCGTCCATATAATTCTATACAAAATGAAACAGGGTACAAACGTACATTAAACATTGTAGGAGAGATTTTACATTGTACAATGCAGTCTTGTAGCGTTTTACTACAAAGTCACTACACTACATCATTATATTTATGTTGTTGTCTTTAACGCGAGGCGTTCACACACGCTAAAGTAAATCATAGTACGTAATAATCGGAAGCCGTTGTAATGATGTTAGCTGTGACGCCGTTGAAGAGAAAAATGTTAAACAGAGAGGGGACCCATGCTTTGCTGGTTGACTGCGATGGTTGAAAGAAATGGTGATCATGGAAAATCTGGAACTTAGAGCGTAAGAACAAATACGGGAAATTCGTTTATATGTATGGATATATATATATATATATATATGTGTGTGTGTGTGTGTGTGTGTGTTTGTGTGTGTGTGTGTGTGTGTGTGTGTGTGTGTGTATGTAGGTAGGTAGGTATGTGTGAACCTTATTTGCCTAATTTTGATTCTTACTTCTGCATTATTCTACACCCTCAGGTTTAAAACCCTGGGCACTTAAAAGTGAAGTCTATACATTGGAGGAAAATCCTTAGAATCATAATATATATGTATATGTATAATATAATATATATATAATATATATATATATATCTAATATATATATATGTATGTATGTATGTACGTATATGCGTGTACATAACTACAACACACACGCGCACACACATATATATATATATAGTAATATATATATATATAGTAATATATATATATATATAGTAATTTATTTTACTAAGCCCTTTTATATAATGTAATAATTTGAATTCGCCTTGAATGGTCCCTTGCATACTGAACACTGGTGAAATTGATTAATAATTGATTAATTTTGCCCTCAATTGTTGAAATTATAATTAACTCCCTCTGATTAATGCTTCGGATTTTACCGAAATAAGCATAGTGTTTGATGATTTTACCCACGCTGGTGGAAAGGGAGAACAGAGATTCTTCGCTTGCTTATTTGATTTGTTGCACTGTTAGTTACGAGCAGATCTTCGAAAGGGTATGTTCTTATTTTCAGTGTTTCCAAATCCAAACCAAGGAATTTCTGAGCTGATGATAGAAGTGTTTTTTGACTATCTTGAAACGTACGTTCTCAAATAACCTTAGCATTGATTTTTCGATGTCCTTACCCCCAAACTTTTGTGAGTTGATTAAGCAAACACTATATATGAGAGAGATTTCTTTAAGTATTAGAAATAGCTTTAAAAAAGTTTTTTAGCTGCTATTTCTAATGATTCAGTATGCGGCAAAGTAATTTATTACTAAGCCCTTTTATATAATTAATAATTTGAATTCGCCTTGAATGGTCCTTTGCATACTGAACACTTGGTGAATTGATTATAATTGTTATTTTGCCCTCAATTGTTGAAATTATAATAATCTCCCTCTGAATGCTTCGGATTTAACCGAAATAAGCAATAGTGTTTGATGATTTTAACCCACGCTGGTGGAAAGGGGCGAACAGAGATTCTTCGCTTGCTTATTTGAATTTGTTGGCACTGTTAGTTACGAGCAATCTTCGAAAGGTTGTTCTTATTTTCAGTGTTTCCAAATCCAAACCAAGGAATTTCTGAGCTGATGATAGGAAGTGTTTGTTTGACTAATCTTGAAACGTACGTTCTCAAAACCTTAGCATTTGATTTTTCGATGTCCTTACCCCCAAACTTTGTGAGTTAAATTAAGCAAACACTATATATGAGAGAGATTTTCTTTAAGTATTAGAAATAGCTTTAAAAAAGTTTTTTAGCTCTATTTCTAATGAGTTCAGTATGCGGCAAAGTAATTTATTTTACTAAGCCCTTTTATATAATGTAATAATTTGAATTCGCCTTGAATGGTCCTTTGCATACTGAACACTTGGTGAAATTGATTAATAATTGATTAATTTTGCCCTCAATTGTTGAAATTATATATATATATATATATATATATATATATATATATATATATATATATATATACATATAATACATATATACTCGCGTGTATGTATTATACATGTGTTGTATATATAAATAAATATATATATATAATATATATATATATATATATATATATTCATGTACATGTTATATGCGTAAGTGTGTGTGTGTGTGTTCGTGTACATGTTTATATCTATGTATGTACGTGTGAGAGAGGTCAAAAAGATAGGAAGAAAAGCAGAATTGAATTCTTACAGTATTTCATTTCGGCGCTCTGTTTTCCGTCTTGCTTTTCACCGTTGTGGACGTATCTTTCCATTCAGGTCGGGACGATAAAATACGTAATTGCAATAAGTTATTTTCGTTTCTTTCAAATATATTTACTCTCCCTTCAAACGAAAAACAATTATTCACGTACGTTGCCAAAATAAATCAATATATTTACTTGTTTTTCATCTATTAAGAAATTTTTACAACGATGAACATCAAGACGATCAGTACTGCTTCATAGAATTTATGACACCAGTCGACGCTATTTCTAATCTTAGTATTCACAAGCTTATAACCTTAGACACGTATTTTAGATTTGAGAGGGTTTACTTTCACATCATCCAAATATCTCCCCGATGAGTGATAAAACCTTCGAAGCAAGCCAAAAACAGAAGAAATTAACAACAACAACAACAACAGCAATAAGAGCTTCTGATCTTAACATATTTGAAGTGTTATCATGTACATTGTTTTGTCTTTGTATAAAAGACGGACTACATCAAATTTTCTGCTCAATACCACAGATTTGCCTGTCAGTTGTTTGACCTTAACAAGTTGAGCATGTCCCTTAGTGGTTGATATGTGCATCTCTGATCACGAGCAGAAGTAGTGGGGGAGCATCATAGCCATTTGTTAAGAGGGATTCTTTGGAGTTTGAATAATTCACCTCTGAAAACATGGATGTTTCGTTCAACATCCTTAAACAACACTTATTCAGTGACCTTTTGAGCGGGATGGGCTACTCGACCAGAAGAAATTTCTAACTGGACCCCACCTGCAAGGTCATGTGCTGTTTATCTTGATATGAGATCACCATGTAGCGCACATATGGTTATGATGCATGTACCTGGTGTACCCTTATCAGACGGGTTGTCATGATGGGTATATTGGGATTCGTATATTTTACCCCAGTGTCACTTTGATGACATGCACTGCTCTCTCACTCAATAATAATAATAATTTCTTTTATTAGCCACAAGGGCTGACATTAAGATAACATTAAAAGTCATTACAGTAAAATGAAAGACAATACAAGACGAAAGACAAGGGGATTTACAGTGGTGTACACATTAATTAAGAAAATCATTAAACAAGAGAACTCCCACTAGGGGGAGGCGCTATAAAAGGTTACTCGTGGGAAAAACCTAGAAATGCAACGGTTGGGATGACCATCTGGGTATAGCCTCCTCCTTTTAGCCTTACTTTTTTCTTTTTCTTTTCACAGTTACATGTTCAAGACCGGTTTTCACACACTGGCCATTCTCCCGTTTCACCCACCTTTCAACAAACTTACTAGAAGACGACACTTCCCTCTCCATCCTCACTTTCCTTTTCAAATGAAAGTTGAAAAAGTACACGAAGGCTTGGCCAAAAAGGAATATGCCTGCTTTTAGCCCTTTGAAACGGGTTCCCCTCACTACCTTTTTCGTTACAGCCACTAGACAAATAAAAATTGCCTGCCCCACTCGGCCAAAAGTGAGCAGCAATGAAATCTTCACAATGCATTCAGCTGATTGCCGGATTCGTCCTACACGTGACAGGAGATGTTCGACATAAACCCACAGGCCAGCAATGCTCGGACTCTGGACGAGGGTCTGCAGAACGGTTTCACCCTTTTGCACGCACGTCAGGCAGACTCGGCTGACGGCACTTCTGTTCCTATAGAGTTTAAACCGAACTGGCAGCGCCCCTCAGTAGCACTGCCAGGCCAAGAATCTCTAGAAGTTATCCATAGGCCCCGGCCCGAACGTTCTCCGACACAGACTGGTTAGTTGATCTTCATTGAAGCCCAGAGTTTCCCCGAGAACGTCGTCGCACTTTTCCTCCACTAGCCCTTTATAGAACGCTAGCATAGAGCTACCACCGATCGCATTGCCCGACTGGCGGAGAGCTATGAGCGCTTGTCGACACTCGAAGTGCCAAGCGCTCCACCTCGGTCTACGCCTAATCCAGGACTGCAGTTCAGTCAAAGAGACGAGCTGTGGAAAAATGAGTCTGATTAGCTATCCTGCTCGTCGCCCCGTTCCAGGTTTATTCCACTTGGAGGTCTGGACCGAACCAGACCTCGAGCAATTTAACCGAACCGTCTGTCCATCGTCCCACGATGTTGTTGGGCGGCATGGACTTGCCTCTCCAGGTACTGAGTTGCAAGTCCACTGACTTTCCCGTGTTAATTTTTGCTCCTGTCACCCCTTCATATTCTTTTAGTGTGTCGCCAATCATGTCTATATGCCCGTGACTCGACACTATGGTGGTGACATCTTCAGTGAAAACAAACACTTCCCAACATCCTAGATCACGAGGGACACTCCTCAAAGCCTCCAACCTCCGCAGTATTAGCTTAAAAGTCAGTACATGCAGAATGGAGGAGAGAGAGTATCTTTGCCGGACCGAACGCAAGATGCTGAATAGCTCTGACAGGTGACCATTCACCCGAACAACCGAGCAGATACCGTTGTACAAAGCAGCGATCCAACCACGGAAAACCAGACCGACACCGGCTGTCCTGGTTTTCCGTGGCAAAAGAGACCGATAGAATAAGTACTGGGCTTACAAAGAATAAGTCCCGGAGTCGATTTGCTCGACTAAAGGCGGTGCTCCAGCATGGCCGCAGTCAAATGACTGAAACAAGTAAACGATAAAAGAAAGATAAAAAAGATATATTGGTGTCCTTGCAATGGGTAGTGTCCGACAGAAACGCGCGCACGCACGCACACACGCACATACACACACACACACACACACATACACATATATATATAATAGAATTCTCTTAATTTTCAATCTCCTACTTCTACTCACAAAACATTGATCAATACTCTGGAACTGAACCCCGAACAAGATTCTTACGAAGTGAATATCTTAACCGCCCAACTATGCCTGCACACATGATGGAAACCATTCCAGTCATGGCTATTTTGTCGTTATCTATATCTAAAACAGCATTTTTGAATGTGCTATTCCAATTTTAAGACGACAGGTTGTGATTAGAGTATGATTCGATTATTATTTTTAGCAAGTTGATCAACCTTGGAGATGATTTCTTTTTGTTAGGTAGTACTTCAATTTAATTAAATTAATTGAGATTAATTCTGCTTTGAAGTCCTATCGGAACTGTCTTTACCTTTCATATCACCGGGGAAATATGAAACGTCTCGTGTATCAGTCACCTCCTGAAGCTCAATCAATCAATTATGTTGCTTATAATTCTATATAGACTCTGCCGACGGCAATAAATTAATATACATCTCCATGTTTATAATAGGATTTGCATGTATGTCTCCCATTGGCATCGCAGCGTGCGCTTTTATATAACTATACAAACATACCCAGAAAAAAAGAAAGAGTAAATATTCTATACAACCGCAGTGGATTTTTAATAATATCGCCTTTAGATTTATGTCGATTGATTTAGCTACAGGAACTGATTTGACGAAAATTAATGATGTCTTCTCATGGGACTAACACTTATAGTTAGTGAAAAGCAGTTTTGCCAATTCTGCATTTCTCTTCAGGATAATATTTATCATTAAATTTAGTACTGAATGTAATAAATATGCAAGTCAACTTTCATTGTTTTGTTATTCCAAGCAAGTTGTCAATCGAAAAGATCAAAGTACGCATGTTTTGTTAACTTCATAACCAGTATTTAATGAATATGGTCTGGCCTGATAACGCTATTTTACTTTCATAAAAAAAGTAAAAGTAACAGCGGTTCTTATATTTCTAATCGTATATTTCTAAACTCAATCTCTGCCAAATATCTCATTAATCGACTAACAATGAATACACAGTGTAATTTGCTTAACGATTTCGATGCCGTCAGTATTTGTATATTTGCACGCAAATTCTAATTAATGTAGTGCTCTCAGGCGAGATTATTAAAACTCTCCTTGTATTGTAGTTATTAGTATAGAAACTAATATAGTGAGAGTAGTATATAGCGGATGGTAATAAATCTTTAACATCCACACAACTTATTGTGTTGTCGCCGATTAAATTTATAAGTATCGCTGGTAATTTCATTATTTAAACAGAACAATGTAAAGCAAAATCGTTTCTGATAATATCTAAACACTGCAGATAAGATATATATCTTGACGTTTTATCGATTCTACGATTCTTTGGCAGTTTCACTATATAATAATTCCAATTCTAAAATTCTCCCAATACCCCCCTCCTCTCACGAAGGAAGTGTTTATTAAAGTATAAAATAACCCCAAGAAAATTACTAAATAGACCATTTTTCAGGAATTTCAATGAAAACTTCCTTTCTCTCTTTTTTTTCGTAGGGACAAGGCCAGGATTTTAAGTGAAGAAGGTTAGTTGATTCTATCGTCTCCTTAAGTTTTCTAATACATTGTTTTATCGACACGAAAGAATTAACTGTAAAGTTCACCTCGTTGGTATTTGAATTCAGAATGTAAACAGTCGGAACAGATAACGCAAACTCTTTTCCTGACGCTCTAGCGAATCTATCATATCGATAACTTAAATTCATGAATTAGACACAAAGCCAGCAATTATGAGGGAACGGGTTAGTCGATACTTGATTGATATTGCATTTTATCGACTCCGGAAGAAAGAAAGCAAAGCAAGCAAAACGTAAAGAGCCGGAAGAAAGACCACAAAGAAGCCATTCCGATGTTCTACCGTTACTTTCATGAACTTAGATCAATAAATGAATGGTATTTTGAATGCAACATGCAATAAAAATGTATTAGTTGATAGGCATAAATTTTCCTTTTAGTTGGTGGGACACAACAAAAACCTTGTGTGGTAAGTAGCTTGCTTACGAACTACATGATTCTGGGTTCAGTCCCACTGCATGGCACCTTGGGCAAGTGTCTCCTACTATAACCTCGGGCCGACCAAAGCCTTGTTAGTGGATTTAGTTGACAGAAACTGAAAGAAGCTCGTCGTATATATGTATATATATGTGTGTATGTGTGTATATATGTTTGTGTGTCTGTGCTTGTCCCGCACGCCCCAACATCGCTTGACAACCGATGCTGGTGTGTTTATGTCACCGTAACTTAGCGCTTCGGCAAAGGAGACTGATAGAATAAGTACTAGGCTTACAAAGAATAAGTCCTAGGGTCGATTTGCTCGACTAAAGGCGGTGCTCCAACATGGCCACAGTCACATGACTGAAATCAGTAAAAGAGTAAAAGAGTAAAAGAGTAAAGAGATTAACACTTAAGGAGAAGGAGACTTAATCTCAAGAGAAGTTAGTGTATAAATTTCAAGGGTAGAAACACCGATTTCGTTTTGTAGGAAGAGCAAACCGGGATATGTTTCTAATTATAGAACTCTGCCTTGCGTAATCTCCATAAGTCTGTTTTAGGTTATATCGTAAGTAATAAATCAACTTCTTTTTATATCATCCACTATATTTCACCAGTGTTATTTTATCACCTTGTCATGTAGAAACAAGAAAGCGCTTTAGCAGAATTTGAACACAAATTGGATTAAGTCAATCTACGACAATGGACTCTCTCAGTCACCCTATTCCAAAGAAATGATCTCCAATTTGATTTAAGGCAACTAACATTCCTCATAGTGTTATAGTCGATTCCGCTACTCCAAATAAATGCATCGGGCAATAAAATTTATTGACCTCGTAATATACATACATACATATTTGCATGCATACGGGCATAATACATACATGCATACAGGCATCATACATACATGCATGTATACATACATAGATACATACATACATTCATACATACATACATACATACATACATACATACATACATACATACATACATACATACAGACAGACAGACAGACAGACATGCATACATACATGCATATATGTATACGTATATGATGGTTGCCAATTCTATTTCGAGCAGAGCCATTGCCTGATCTCTTTATGCCCCAGAATAAAATCAAGAAAAGATATAGGGAGCAAAGGTGATAATTAGGAATATCAATATGTCTAATTAAAAGTATCACAGAAAAGATTTTGATGGTCGAATTCTAAGTCAATTATATAATTTCTACACTTGTCTTGCACAATTTAATTATTGGCATCACACAGACCAGCGTGAAGTTAACTCTCACCGTCATTTTTACAAAGCATAAGGAGGCATACAACTAAATAGCAGAAGGTTGTTAGACCTGGACTCAATTGACTCGTTTAAAATGGGAGATATGTCAGTATAGGTGTCGTAGTACTGAAACAGATGCAATGTATTACTGGAGAATATTATATTTTACTAGCAGTATCGCCCGGCGTTGCTCGGGTTTGTAATGGAAATAACTATATAAGCATTTTTAGAGAGTTATAGCCAAAAAATAGCAAAAAAATGCATTAAAAATGGAAAAAAAAATTATGGTAAATTTTTTTTAAATCGTTGACTCATCATAGACATTTTTAGAGAGTTACTCCTCTTATATAATAGCGAAAAAATGCATTAAAATGTCGATTACATCGATCCCAGTGTTTCATTGGTACTTAGTTTATCCACCTCGAAAGGACGAAAGGCAAAGTCGATCCCGAAGTCATTTGAACACAGAACGTGAAGATCGACGAAATATTACTAAGCATTTCGCCCGGCGTGCTAAAACCCATAAACAAAAATGCGTAAAGCTGAATAAAATGTTGAATAGGCTGTTATATATTATATTGGTTTTTTTCCGATTTTATACAACATTCAGTAATTTTATGGATGAAAGAATAGTAAGCCGTAGTGATGATCCCTTTCCCCAGTATTACTATCATGCAAAAGAATCGATTCTATGCAACACAGCGTACAGTACTGTAGATTAATTTACATTCTTTGTCGCTAAGTGGTATAGTAAAGTAATGAATGGTTAATATCAAAATGATAAAATAGTTTGATCGCTACCTCGGTAATATAATTTAGATTCCCAATGGGAAATCATGGTTTGATTTTCCTTCTGCTCATTACCTGATCTGAAAGTAATTTATTTACATTCAGTGTAATCCCTTTTCATATCCCAGCTGGAAATATTTTCTTTGCATCTTTCATGCTCTAGGGAAAGGTATTTATACAAAACCATAAGCTTTGGCTAGTTTTTGGAAATGAATTAACGACAACAATAATGTACTTGATGTAAAACTAATTGATTTCTAATTTTTGTACAAGGTCGCGAGAGTCACTGGTAAATATTAGAGTCTACCGAATCGCCTCATTTATTGGTTGGCAAACATTGTATTAGACTAAGAGGGTGGGGAAGAAAACAATGAGGACGCAAAAAGGACAAGAAAACAATAATAACTCGGGAGGAATTTGAAAATGAAATGAAAATTAGACTTTACGAGATACTATAACATCTATAACTTAGATTTCTGTTGACAATGTCTCTTCAACTGCCCTTCACGTCATAATGTTGCTTCTAACTTTGACACATGACTAGCAGATTAAAGGGGAGGATTTGGTCGATTAAATTTACCCCATTATTAAACTGGTACTTTAATTTGTCGATATATATACATATAATAGTCAGAAAACTTGGAGAGCGGCTGCATGACAATCTAAAACATAGAAATCAGGTAGTAGTAGTGAAAGGGCCTGCTTCCAAGGACACACTGTCCGGGGCCTCTGCTGTTCATACGGGACTATATATATATATATTATATATATATATATATATATATATATATATATATATATATATATATTGTGTATATATATATATTTATACATATATATATATATATTGTGTATATATATATATTTATACATATATATATATATTGTGTGTGTGTATGTATGTATGTATATATATATGTGTATATATATATATATGTATGTATGTATACATATGAACTACAATAAACAAAAATGCAAAACGAAAGCAATCCAAGAAAAATATAATTGCACTAAACGTTGTGTCATATTTCATCATAGATATGGATATTTATTATTAGATTCTTTCAATTTAATTTACATTCTTATTATTTTATTGCACATTTGAAAAATTTTGCAATACTTTAAAAGTGATATGAATTTAAAATGCCGTTAGCCAATAAACATGTTTTGACAAATTTTGTTAAATTATTCCTTTACAAGGAAGGAAATGTTATTTGAAATGTTGTTGTCTTATAAATTGTTTTCATCTCAACTACACTAAAACTGTCTAGAATTCTCAGCTAGGCTGGCTATCTCCTTTTAATTATAATGATTAACACGATTACCTTTAATCATTAAAATATGATCATAAAAATATTATGACTAAAATGCCCTATTTGTTATCAAGTGAAAATGACTTTGTCATATAAATAGCTTAAAGAAACCAAATTTATTTCACACTTACAAGACACTCGGTTACGCACACTATCAGTTCTTTTACAGAATCCAAGTCAAAAATATCGAGGTATCGTTCATTCAAATATTATCATCATCGGTATTGCTAGTAATTTAATAAAAAATTAATTATAAGGCATCTGCAAGAACTTGTAGCAGATTTTCCCAGCAATAATTTCGTTCATAATTGCAGCAAAGCGTACTGAAGTATCTGCTATGTTAAAAAAAAAAAACGATGCATCGACGTACTAGTCAATAAACAGTGTGGCCATGATTGTTACTTATTTTCATCAAATGTCAGCCCAATAAAGACAGAACACAAGTTTGACAAGTGTAAAAGCAAACTAGATAATCTCCATATTTTAAATTATTGTACATATTACTCTATTTTTACCATATTTATGTAACCTGTTAGATTTATTATAGTGTATTTTTCGCATGCGAAAACACTGTTTTTGAAAGACATTTGAAAATTGCGTGATGATTTTAAGTATCACTGAATCTCATTACTATCCTGCCGAGAGTTGTAGCTTCAATGACATTTATCAATGAACAAATATCCTCATTGCATATTGGATCAAAGTTATGTTTTTTTTTTCTTCTCAATTGTAGCTATGTGAAATCATGTATTACAACAAACACTAACAGCTCAAATCTTCCAGCACAAATGTAGAATTCAACAAATCATATACGATTATATGTTTTTAATGCATTGAATAGTTTAATACATAAATACATTATTTTGCAAGCTATTTCCTGTTGAAATATTGAAATGCCAATGCGATATATACGCTATCATATATGGTAATATTTTGCACAAACATGACAGCGTGCTGGCGAAATAGTTAGTACACCAGGCAAAATACTTAACGGCATTTCGACTGCCGCTTCGTTCTGAGTTCAAATTCCGCCGAGGGCGACTTTCCCTTTCATCCTTTCGGAGTCGATTAAATAAGTATCAGTTACGTACTGAGGTCGATATAATCGACTCAATCCGTTTGTCTGTCCTTGATTGTCCTCTCTGTGTTTAGCCGCTTGTGGGTAGTAAAGAAATAGGCATTTCTTCCGTTTTCACGTTCTGAATTCAAATTCCGCCGAGGTCGACTTTGCCTTTCTTCCTTTCGGAGTCGATAAATTAAATACCAGTTGAACACTATGGTCGATGTAATTGACTTATTCTCTCCTCCAAAATCGCTGGCCTTGTGTCAAAAGTCTGAAACCAATTTTATGCACGAACATAATATTAATGATTGTAGATTAGAGCTTACATCAACAAATTCCAAATCACCCGATTCGACACGCAAAAATCTGTTGACGCGTTTGTAGTTCTAAAAAAACAACTACTGGCAGCAGCAGCAGCTACTAGAATAGTGGCAACAACATTTGCGCCAATTTTCACCATCAGTAGAGACAATAATAAGTTTTTATCATTTCTCATGGTTATTTACTCTTCAAACTAGCAGCACTTTTTGATGGCGGCGGAGAGCGTATATTTATTGTATCACAGTAAGAGTTAGTAAGCTGAACTCCAAATTCAAATGGCTGAGTAAAATATACCGAAAGCTTGACAGACCAAATACTCAGAACACGAAATTTTAAAATATGTTAGAGACAAATATGTAATTAGGTTTTTATAAATGCCATTTATTTACAAATTTAAAAGCAGGTTGATTCGAGAAAAAAACATTGTAAGATATTTTATGTTATGTTGGGCTAACATCTTTAGAAGTAAAACGAACATACTGAAACCATTGTAAATCATATTTGGCCAAAATATGCAAATTGCCCTTAACGTGTTTCTTGTTTGACAGAAGATTCTAAACAAAACTTTTAGAAACGAAAAGCATGTGCCAAGTTTTTTGGAGGGCTTCTTCTAGAACCTATATAGTTTTCAGAGATTAGAACGCTATTGGCAGGAAATACCGGATGTCTTTCTATTCTTCACGTAATAGGAGTTTCACTTTTTTACCATCTTTGTTTATGATAGTTCTATTCTTCCAGATAGTTTCTTCCTTGCAGGAGAACCGTTTTTTTTAATTCTGGATAGGTATGCTAAATCTTTTTCGTTAGGCATAGAAATTAATATTTTCATCTTCCTTCAGGATTGCTTCACAAGAAATAACATGGTGATTTCTAATATGCTAATTCTTCCAGTACCAGTTGAGTATTGGGATCGATATAATCAACTAAGCACCTTCCCCGAATATGTTTTCTAATATGCATATCATGAAGGAATTTATTTTATTTACAATTACCGTATTTGCCCACGCACCCCTATTTTACAAGGATATTTTGCGAATTCCTATAGATATTTACAGTTACTCGTTCTCACTGTTACCATCCATATTACCGGTACTCTCTTCATCACTGAAATTCTCTGCAATAGGATTTGGGTGACCAGTATCTTCTTCCAACTATAAATCGTCCTCCGTACTGTCAAGGGCATAATTAATGCCACATTTTAAAAATGATTACACAACTCTTCTTTTACAGCATTCAAAGAACATTTTACCTACTCTCACACCTATGTAATAGTAGGCCACTTCCTTCTTCCTGTTGGTGTCACTTCAGAATTTGAAGACTGCATCCACTTGTTCAACTCTTACCGCATGAATCTTTTAAATGGTTTATTAATTGAAACATTTAAATGCTGTAACAGGCTTGTTAGGCCTCCTGGAATTACAGCTGAATGTGTCTTCAGTTCTCCAAGTTTCCTCTTAAGCTCAGTTCTATGAGCCCCGAAACTGGTTCCAAATTAATAAGGTAGGTTTCTTTAATAGCCCAGTAGGACGCTTGTACCACACTTTATCAAACAACAGTTTCACTCCTCCCTCAACTATCCAACCTTTTGAGTGGTTAAGAACATAAATGCCGTTGGGTATCCTTTCTTTAGGCAATGCCGTTCTTTTAAAAATTAAAAAAGGTATCAGTTTTGTGTCATCAGCGCAGCATGCTAATAAAACTGTGTAGTGCATCTTTTTATGGCGATATATATAACAGTCACAGTTTTAGCACCCATGGGTTCTACCGTCTTGTTTGATGTTTCATCAAATGTCAGAGACTTCGTCTATATATTTATTTGCTATCTGTGAAAGTTCAAAATTAATATTTTTACTTGCATTAATGACATACCTGTGAAACTTAAGTATTTGCTCTTTGTATACAAGGGGAACTTTTTTGTGCTATTCTTGTCCTAGCCCTCATATAGGGGTTATTTCTCCTCATTAATCTGGAACACCATGATGTTGACCCTTTAAAATCGTTAATGTCATTGTCTATTATTATAAGTATTGAAAGGTACATAATCATTTTAGTGGATACTGGAAAGCCCGATCTTCTTTGGTCTAAAACCCATGTCTTAAATTCCTCTAGTTTAGGCCACTTTACAACTCCCTTACAGAGGCAGTGTTTGCAACATTTAGCAGCTTTCAGCAACTCTTCTAGTTTCCTCCAAGTCCTAACCATTTTCTCGCTTATTTGGTGGACCAAAATACCAAGCAGCTACCCTATTACCATGGTCATGCTACGACATTTAGTTTAAAATTGATGATATAACAGTGTCTTGTTTTGTTTGTCAGCAGTGGGTTTGGATTCTGGAAAAAATTTACCGTAAATAAACTTAAGCTGTACATTATGGGAAACTTTATCTCAACTATTGCTTCCTCTCAGATCAGCTGTATAGATGTTTCTTTTTGGGGCAAGAGAATTCTCATACAGGATGTGAAACTGATATTTCTGTATGTGATATCTAATGTTACCGCAAAAGGCCACGAAGTGGAAAATAAGGGAAAAAAGACTAAAAGAGCCAAACATAAATGAATGGCCAAAAAAGGAACATAACAGAAAGAAGGCACTATTGCAAAATCGAAACCTCCGACACATCATCTTATCTGGTCATTGCAAATGGCTGCCGAGCGTATGAAAATTTATGAACATTTCATTCAAATTTCTAGGAGCATTTGTCATTTAGATGAGCAAATGTTTCTTAAATGTAACCCAGTCGTTAGATAATGTAATACATATATCAAGTGTGAGCGAGCTGGCGAGCTGGAAGAAACGTTAGCACACCGGGCGAAATGCGTAGCCGTATTTCATCTGTCCTTACGTTCCGAGTTCAAGTTCCGCCGGGGTCGACTTTGCCTTTCATCCTTTCGGGGTCGATATATTAAGTACCAGTTACACACTGGGGTCGATGTAATCGACTTAATCTATTTGTCTGTCCTTGTTTGTCCCCTCTGTGTTTGGCCCCTTGTGGGTAGTAAAGAAATATATATCAAGTGTGGGTTATGTATGATGATGAAGGAGGTAAGGGAGATGATGTGAGTTTCCCTCATAACTATCAACGTACGTATCGTAAGCAATTTTTCGTAAGTTTGTAATAACAGACTTTGATAATTCGGCTTGTTTTCAATATCTTAATATTAGTAACACAATTTACTGTAATAGTGTGGCTTGTTTTGATTATTTTATCATAGCGACAATGTTTGTGTCTAGGGGACTTACCCAGTATGCTCGTGCGGCTTCCTAGTCTACGACGCTCGGTCTCCAATCCATAATACGGGCGCATTAGACGCAAGGCAATTTTTTTATACATTTAAAAATAAGAAAGGCTCGTCCAATCTGCAAGCAAACACGGTATCTCTCTATATATAAACGGCAGTTTGTCTGTGTGTGTTTCTGTGTGTCTGTTAGGTTGTACCCTCACCCTGAGCCCCGACTTTATTCCGAGCATTACAACATGAAAATTATTTGTTTCCAGTATTTGCCAATTTGTATTTGTGTGACTTGTAGATCTGTTTCCGACATCTCTGCATAGACAAAAGACAATTGTTTTTTAGACATTTTTCATAAGCTTTCACATTTTGGCAACATCAACATCTCCAGCGGAGACGCCCACAAAGCAAAAAAAAAATATTACAGCGCAACGCCACGCCAAGAATGAAGATAGCGTAAAATCAAATCGCACCGCATAATGTAAAACTGACAACAAAAACAAGGAAATAATGAGGAATTCAATGACCGTATTGTAGACAATGCAAATAGTATCATTTGGTAAATAACTGTGTTTGTTTCAGTCGTCATACAAACACAGTTGTTAGATTTGACAAAGTTCCCAGTTGGAGGAATTGATTCACAGGATTGTATAACAGTAGCGACTATCCCTTTATCCGAGAACATAATTCAAGACAAAGCAATGAAGCAACTAAAATATCTATGGCTAAAGAATGCTGGTGCTTGTATCCATTTACCTTAGAAACAGCAGTTAGAAGAAGCACTAAAGGAAATACCAGGGAGATATTCTCTTCTCTGTAATGGTAAAAACTTGTGACAATGGCTCTTGTACAATAAGGACTGTTAGAAGAGATAACCGGCATGAATTTTGTTTTATTCATTTATTTTAATCAATTTACTATTTCGGCTTCTGAAAATTCAAACTGAGTTGCAATTTCGAAGATGTTTAATACGGACTGACATAATGAAATGTTTTCATGTATTTTATCATAATAAGTGTTTAGCGTTGTCCTGTTTATAAGCATCAATATTTTAACCCTGCATCGTTCATAACTAAGAGATTTCGCGAGTGTTTATGACTTTATGACCTCACACCGAGATATTTTGGATCCAGTTACCAAAATTATATATTTGTTTTTATGCGTAATTTTCAATGAATAACCTTCGCTAATCAACTTCTTTCTTCTAAAGACATGATGTAGAACTATGAATATTTAATTGAGGTAGGTCAGGATTCTGTTCATCTGATAATAGCCTAAGTTGTTATACGTTATGCAAGTTATGAAAATCTTATTTAGGTTGTCTGACGGAGAATATCAATATCACCAAAAGACATCACCTTTTACATTGATACCGATAACCTAAAAACATAAAACTACATAACACCTTACCATCCCATATATATATATATATATATATATACACACATATATAATACATATTCTTTTACTTATTTCAGCCACTTGACTACGGCCATGCAGGAGCACCGCTTTAATGGAACAAATCGACTCCAGGACTTATTCTTTGAAAGCCTAGTACTTATTCTATCGGTCACTTTTGCCGAACCACTATATATATATATATATATATATATATATATATATACGACGTGCTTCTTTCAGTTTCCGTCAACCAAATCCACTCGCAAGGTATTGGTAGACCCGAGACTATAGCAGAAGATACTTGCCCGAGCAGCCACGCTGTGAATCTGAACCCGGAACCCTGTGATTGGGAAGCAACTTCCTACCATACAGCGACTCCTGCGCCTGTCCATAAAGCGACTTCTGATATATATATATCAGAAAATGGTGAAGAAAAAATATAATAGATGCTTGGTTCATTTTATTTGTATCACAATGGAAAAGTAAGGCAAAGTAAAAGAGATACCTATAAGAATAAGTATAAAAGGAACCGGATTAACAAAACAACCCCAAAATATCCGAAAAAAAACCTACACATGTTTCAATTGGATAGTATGTTTGAACCATCAACATTCTAACTGTTATAGATTTAATAAACCACATATTGCAGAGTATCTTCAGTAAGTATATATTGCGGTCTTGAATTACGAAATAACTTATTTGAGGATCATGTTTAGAAATTTTCAAATGTAAGCAACACCTTATTAGGAGGCGGGGTCCATGTAATTAGAAATTGCTCGTTTAAATTTACCTAGTATTGAACGTGGAAATGTTGCTAAAACACCAAATCCATTTGAAAAATATATCTATAATTATATTTATAATATATTTAAAAAAGTTTATGGGCGGCAGATGGTAGAAAGACAAATGCGATTTATCATGAGGGATATAATATACACAGAATTAAATTGAGAAATGATTAAGAAGCGATGAAATTTTGTTTATACGATAAGTTTTTTTTTTTTAGTATCACTACAGAGAAATATATTTATATATATGAAAGTGTATGAGGGGAAGATGTGATAAATATGATTATAACTTATCATGAGTGGTGTAATATACAAAGGATAAGATTAAGAAATGTTAGTACAGAAGGTATGCAAAGTTTGTTTATATAATACTACGATAATGTTTTTAAAAGTACTACAGAAAAATATTGCTGCTATTTAGGATTTAATTGGTTAAAATATAATTTCCGGTGTTGTAAGAAAAAATATTAAGCATGTAAAAATAATATCACACCCATTGTTAATACCACCTTACTTATAATATCACACCTTACTTATAATATCACAACAGAAGGAATCCATTAAGTAATACAAGTACTTAAAGACAGGAAGCATTGACACGATGAAACAGTTCCCATTCTGGATCTAGTTTCCAATAAAATTCGGTTGTGGATATTCACAAGAGCAAAAGAGGTGCTATAAGTTAAACAGGTGTCACTTGTAATGTTCTTATGTGCTCACATACAATTCAAATTTCATTTTGGCCAAGTAGGATGCACTATAACAGTAGCAAATTATTGGTTTATTCATATATATGCCTATAAATATATACTAACGCTAATACTTGCAAAGATGCATACATATATAATGATCCGAATACAGGGAGTAGAACAGGTAATGATATATATATGTAAGTGCGTGTATGTATGTGTGTGTGTACACATATCTTCAAGCCGATCACATACAAATATTCTTATCCGTGCCCATTCACACTGAAGACGAATACCAATCTTTGTATATGATCGGCTTGCAGTATTTTGGGAGCAATTTCTGCCATGAAACCAATAGTAGCCTTAATACATACATGAAAAAAAACCTTTATCCACTATTGTGTTGATGAGCACTCATTCGCATTGTTCGATATTATATATATATAACATGGTGGACCAGATCACTTTAAGCTACCCTACTACTGTAATGTAAACTTTTTTGAACTTATATTCTGTGCGCGTATGTATATACAAATACAATACCAATATTCCACTGAACTTTTAATAATTCCTTCTGGAAAGTATCTTTAACATTTTCTTGAGAATGTATATATATGTTGTAATCTTTTGTGCCCAATATTTTAATAAACTTGTTAAACTTTTTTATGTTCTTAACATGTTCTTGTTACCAAAGAATGTATATATGTATTGTAGTATTTTGTGACAACCAATAATTAACACAACCAAACTTTTACATGTTACTTTTGACAATCTTTTTCTAAAAAGTGAAACCGGTAAAGTAAATAAACATCTTCTAAAATTGCATTTTCAAACTTTCTTTCATATATAATTCCACTCGTGCGGTACCTTACAACTCCACTTTGTTATATATATATATACATATATTATATATATATATATATATATATATATATATATATATATATCACGTGATCACGTGACCGACCAGACCATCAGATGTTGTTACACATCGCTGATCACAATGCGTTCGCATTGTTTTAGCCTTCGAATGACGCCACCCCGCTGGCTAAGCGAGCAGGCCAACAGAAGAGTAGGAGAAAGTTGTGGTGAAAGAGTACGGCAGGGATCACCACCCCCTGCCGGAGCCTCGTGGAGCTTTTAGGTGTTTTTGCTCAATAACACTCACAACGCCCGGTCTGGAAATCGAAACCGCGATCCTACGACCGCGAGTTCGCTGCCCTAACCACTAGGCCATTGCACCTCCATATAATATATATATATATATATATATATTATATATATATTATATATATATATATATATAATATATATATATATATATATATATTATATATAAATTATATCTATATATATATATATTATATATATATATATATATATATATATATATATATATAATATATATATATATATTATATATATATTATATATAGAGGGCATAATTATACATACATGCCAGGAGGCATTTATATACCTGCCAAACGCTAAGAGGGACAATCAGTCATTTCTACCAAAAATATTACTAATCCCACCGAATTAATTTTTCAAGTAAGACATTTAAAAATATAGGCCTGTATCACAGTGATTTCATACTTACGTAATCATCAGCAGGCCTGAATGTATATAAATAAAAACAAAGACCTGCCTCGCTAAGCCGAACAGCTTTAGCGAGGCAGGGTCGTTGTTTATTTATAATACATTCAGGCCTGCTGATGATTACGTAAGTATGAAATCACGGTGATACAGGCCTATAATTTTTAAATGTCTTACTTTGAAAAATTACATTCGGTGGGATTAGTAATATTTTTGGTAAATGACTGATTGTCCCTCTTAGCGTTTGGCAGGTATATATAATGCCTCCTGCAATGTATGTAAATTATGCCCTCTATATATAAATTAATATGTTCAATAAGAAATATTATTTCGAAATTTTTCTCTTATGAGGTTTTACGCTATCTACCTGACAATTCTTGTTAAGTTTCCTTATTAAGTAGTTGTCCTTATTGCAAATTTTATATATATATATATAATATATATATATGTATATATATATATATATAATATATATATATATATATATATATATATAATATATATATATATATATATATATATATTATATATATATATATATATATATATATATATATATCACACACACACACACATATATATTCAAAAGTGTTACTGTATACACCCAAATGTGGTACTCAGTACATGATATTGTCGAGACTCACTATGTTAAGCCGCTTAGCTTAGTGGCATGGGTATTCGGCTCATGATCGTAAGGTCGTGAGTTCAATTCCAGGCGGCGCGTTGTGTCCTTGAGCACGACACGTTATTTCAAGTTGCCACAATCCACTCCGCTCGCAAAACTGAGTAGTAGCTGTATTTCAAAGGGCCAGCCGGGTCATATTCTGTATCACACTAAATCTCTCTGAGAACTACATTAAGACTACACGCGTCAGTATAGTCCTCGCCCAGTTGCACGTTAATTTCATTACCAAGCTGTTCCGTTGAGGTCGACTTTAATTTCATTACCAAGCTGTTCCGCCGAGGTCGACTTTAATTTCATTACCAAGCTGTTCCGCCGAGGTCGACTTTAATTTCATTACCAAGCTGTTCCGCCGAGGTCGACTTTGCCTTTCATCCTTTCATCCTTTCCAGTTACGCACTGGAGGTCGATGTAATACCTATGTCTGTCCTTGTTTGTCCCCTCTGTGTTTAGCCCCTTGTGGGTAATAAAGAAATAGGATTAACTGGAACCCCCGTCGTCGTAACCGAGTGAGTGTCAGCAGCAGCAGAAGCAGAGACTCGCTGAGCATAGATTTCCTTACATACACGTATGTGTGTTTGCTCGTTTGTGCTTCTGTGTGTGTGTGAATAAGTTTTTGTAATGTGTGCTGTGTATTTTGGTACGTTTGTATTTCTAAATATGTCTAAATCTGCTATTTACATCCAGACAACAACAAAAAGTTTAGACGCCTTTAGTTTAATCTATAAAATTTCAATAGCTATGAGCATTTATTTCCTTACTCTTCCCGTGCTACGTTTTCCGACATATCAAATATGAGATGTCATATTTAGGTAAGTTCCTGTGTGCGTGTGTGTGTGTGTGCGTGCGTGTGCGGGTACGTGTGTGTACGTGTGTGCGTGCATGCATGCTTATGTGTGTATATATATATATATCTATATGCATATATATGTATGCGTGTATATGTACGTAGTACGTATGTATTTATTATGTATGTATGTATGTATGTATGTATGTATGTATGTATGTATGTATGCACTGGGGTGAGAAACGTTATGTTCATTGTGTGTGAGGTATTTGCTTTGTGGCCTTCTCCAGAATAAATTCTATTTTCATTTATTTATAATCTTTTCAAGTATTCTCACATTGTTAACAAAGTCATGATCTATTTACAATATTTAATGTACCAACAACACTGTACAGAAAACTATCTTACCATAACACAATATCCGCCTACACAAACACGCTTCCAAGAGGCATAAACTTTAGTATTTCTATCGATATACATTAATATAAAGATATCAATACAAATAATATTTCGTTTCTATTTGCACATATTCTCTCTTCACACACTCACAAACACACATGTATAAACATACATATCTGTATATATATATATATATACATATATATATACATATATATGTAAATATATATATATATATATATATTATATATATATATATATGTTATATATATATATATATATATATATATATATATATATATATATATTATATATATATACATACATACATATATTAGGCATTTATACATACATAAATTTTATATGTTTATATATATATACGGATCTATAAATAGCAAAATGTATATGTATATCTCTAGACATATACATATATAAAAATATGTGTGTTTCTGCTGATGTGTGAATATATGTATATATATAAAGCGCCGCGAGTGTGTATGGATATATGTATGTATAATTTTATAAAAACAGATATGAATATACATGCGTCGAGATGCATGCATATACATTTACATGAACATATGCATATACACACATATATGCATATCTACATACATATATAAATACACAGTGCTTATGTATTCTTCACATACATTATTTATATACAAATATATGAATATATATGTATATATAAATGTGTAAACCTATGTGAATACACACACACAGACATATATTTATATATATATCTGTATATATATATATATATATATATATATATATATATATATATATATATATATATATGTGTGTGTGTGTGTGTGTGTGTGTGGGTGTATATACATATTTAGTGAAGACACGTGGCCTTGTGGTTAGAGTATACGGTTCACGATTGTAAGGTGTGATATCAATCCCCGACCACACGTTGTGTCGTTGAGCAAAACACTTAATTTCACGTTGCTCCAGTTCACTCAGCTGGCGAAAATGAGTCATACCTGTATTTCAAAGGGCAGACTTGTCACACTCTGTGTCACGCTGAATCTCCCTGAGATCTTCATTAACAGTACAGGTGTCTATGGAACGCTCAGTCACTTGCACGTTTATTTCACGAGCAAACTGTTGATCGTATCAGCTGGGACCCACGTCGTTGTAACCGACGGAGTGTTCCTAATATACATATATATATATAATATATTATATATATATATATATATATATATATATATAATATATATATATATGTAAATTTGGAACATATGTGTAGATCTGTGTATATACACATGTATACATATATACATACATATATACACATATAATATATATCTATAATATATATACGCACGCACGCACACACATCCACACACGCATATTGGTGTGGATAGATGGTTAAAGATCCTTCCCGACTCATTGGGGCACAAAACCCGTTTACCAGATTCTGTTGCGTAAATGTTTTGTTTTGCTTTGCTTTGTTTTGTTTTGGTTTTTTTTTTGGGCGCAACAATGCAAGCCCCACCACCACCACCACCACCACCAGCCCCAGTCCAGTATTTTCGAAACCCCAATCTTATCATCGTAAGTGCAACACTCAAATCACCTACCGAAGTAACTGCATACGCGTATGGAGCGATACATGCATGCCTATTAATGTGAGAAATATATTTAAAAAATTATTGAAAAAGACATATTCAGGAGCATTGTGTGTTTTTTCAAGAACGTGTGTGTATAGCAATGTGTGAATATGAAACAACGACATTATTATGTATAGAGTTTTTATTCACAATAAATATATTTTAATGAAAAAAAATCCCTATTTACTCAAGCGAACTGACAAACAACTCCGCCTCCATCACATACTCACATATATACACACACAAGTTGATTTACACAGACGTGTAGTCACACATGCGATATATTCCGCAACACATTTTACCACGAAATACACAAACAAATGAACGCAGTCATTCACACACACACACACACAGACACACACAGTCATTCACACACACACACACACAGACACACACAGACACACACACACACACACACACACACACACACACACACACACACAAGCACACACACACACAAACACACACACACTCACACACACGCACATACATATGCACGTGTTCATTACTATATATAAGTATGTATATATATATAGATATATATATATATTCTATTATTTTTTCAGTCATTTGACTGCGGCCATGCTGGAGCACCTCCTCTGGTCTGACAAATCGACACCTGGACTTATTCTTTGTAAGCCTAGTACTTGTTCTATCGGTTACTTATCCGAATTTCTAAATTACAGGAAGGTAAACACACCAACATCGGTTGATTTTTTAACTCCTCTTGCAGGGAACCATGAATGTACTTCAAAAAGTAGTAGTTGGTAAGAGAGAAATCTGCAGAATAAGCTGGGTGGCGAAGAACTTCGTAGCTAAATTCCCCAAACTTCTGGAGCTTCATTAGGGAAACGTGTGGTCGAGCATTATCATGAAGAATGACCGGCCCTCTTCTGTTGACCAGTCTGGGATGGAGGGGTAGCAGTTTTTCCTTCACTTTTGGAATTTCATGGCAATATTTTTTTTTTGCAGTAACAGTTTTTCCGGGTTTTAAGTTGTAGTGGATGAGTCCACCAAACAGTCGCCATAACATTCTTTTTGAAGAGCTCGGGTTGAGGGAAGGTTTTCGGTGCTTCATTTTGGTCCTACCACTGCGAAGAACGTTTTTTTTTTATAGTATAGAATCTATTTTTCATCGCAAATTAAAATACGGTAGAGAAATAGTTCGATCTGGTTACGGAGAATAAGCGACGAGCAAATTTCATATCTGCGCATTTACTGGTTTTCATTCATATCGTGTGGTATACATTTGGTTTTCATTCACATCGTGTGGTATACAAGGTGTTTTTATTTTCCGATCGCATGCAAGTGGTAGCAGGTTGTTCTCTGCCTAACTTGAAGTTCTCTTGCCAGTTCTCGAGTGGTCTTAAGTGGATCTTTCAGAATGATGGTCTTTAATAGACCGTCACGGATGATAGAAGGGCGTCCCCTACGCCC
>NC_043011.1:27605346-27612846 GCF_006345805.1 Octopus sinensis | reverse complement strand
CAGCCCCGCCAAGGACGAAAAGTTGCTGGAAACCCTCTGGCAATTCCCACAGAAATCTTTACGACGAATAGATACATACATACATACACGGACACATGCACGTCACAAAATCTTCAGAAACGAGTAAGCAATTGATTTTGATTGGGTGACTGATTGCAAAAAAAAAAAAAAAAAAAAAAAAAAATTACGGTGTATACAAGCTGCCAGTGATGTGGGGTTGTTAACGTAAATAGTGAAAAATTTTTACAAATAATGGGCGTAGGAGTGGCTTTGTGGTAAGTAGCTTCCTTACGAACCACATGGTGCCGGCTTCAGTCCCACTGCGTGGCAGCTTGAGCAAGTGTCTTCTGCTATAGCTTCGGGCCAACCAAAGCCTTGTGAGTAGATTGTTAGACGGAAACGGAAGAAATACGTCGTATATATGTATATATATATATATTTGTATATATATATATATGTATATATATATATATATACATATATATATATATATATTATATAAAGAGAGAGAGAGAGATAGATGTGTGTATATATGTTTGTGTGTCTATGTTTGTCCCCCAGCATCGCTTGAGATCCGATGCTGGTGTGTTTACGTCTCCGTAACTTAGCGGTTCGGCAAAAAGAAACCGATAGAATAAGTACTAGGCTTACAAAGAATAAGTCCTGGGGTCTATTTGCTCGACTAAAAGCGGTGCTCCAGCATGCCCACAGTCCAATGACTGAAACAAGTAAAAGAGTAAAAGAGTAATCAAATGGAAAAGCATTTGAATAACAGCGATTAAAAACGGATAGAATATAGAAATATAGAAGATAGAAATTGCAAATTATAAAAAGGAACAGTAGAATTGAAACACTACGTATTTAGAGTCGAAATTATGATGAAAGATTAGGATTTTTTTTTTAAATGAATAGAAGCTATAATGAGAAAATATAAGAAATAAACAAATATCCAAAAGATATATAATGCTACATATAAGGGAAAAGAATGGAGAATAAATGATAGCAAAATAAAGATAATCGAAGTCAAAATGTAAAGACGGAAAAAGGGAGGAGGAGGAAGAAATAATAAAGCAAAAAGCGGGAGAGAAAGAGATAGATAAAACAGTGAAAATTAGACAAGAAAGGAAAGAATTAATAAAAGAATTCAGGAAAGAAATGAAATAATTAATAATATAGTACATAGTAGGAAGAGAGAGAGGAGAGAGAAACTATTTTGACGTTAAAGAGGTAACGAATGTAAAGTATCGATGGTTATGTCCAGGTGGTTGGACAGAGGGGAAAATTAAAAGCAGTAAGCTTTCTAGCAATGGTGAAAGCATTGTAGAAAAATGCGAATACAGATCCAGAGATAAATACGAATACAGATACAGAGATAAAAATGTGTAAATGAAAGAGCATTTGAAAGCATATATATGTAAATACGTACATATATATATATATATATATAATATATATATATATATATACATATATATATATATACATACATACATACATATATTATATATATATATATATATATATATATATATACATACATACATACATTATATATATATGCATACATACATTATATATATATATTATATATATATATATATATATATACATATATACATACATTATATATATGCATATATACATACATTATATATATATATATATATATATATATAACTTTATCTAACTAGGGCAGGGTCATTTAACTTGCTGTGCTAGCTTCCCATAAATATAATCAGGTTAAAGTTTTTCGAGGCTTTTAGAGTTATATATATATATCAATACAAAAAGATACTATAATGATATATTAATATATCATGTGATCACGTGACCGACCAGGCTATCAGATGTTGCCACACATCGCTGGTCACAATGCGCTTCGCATTGTTTTAGCTGGCTAAGCGAGCAGGCCTACAGAAGAAAGAGTGTCAGAAAGTTGTGACGAAAGAGTACATCAGGGATAGCCACCACCCACTGCCGGACCCTTGTGGAGTTTTAGGTGTTTTCGCTCAATACACACTCACAACACCCGGTCTGAGAATCGAAACCGCGATCCTACGACCGCGAGTCCGCTGCCCTAACCACTGGGCCATTGCGCCTCCACATATTAAGATGTATTGAACACATTATATTATACGTGGCTCGCTAGCATTTAAAAACCAAAATGGATTAGTATATCAATGGTACAAAACAGTACGAGCCATTGCTAAATATAAGGGTCACAATTAACTCTTAAAGCCACTAAAAACACTAACCTCACTACATTTACGGGAAGCGGGCACAGCAAGCTAAATGGCCTTCCCCTAGTGAGATAAACACACAAAAAGAAATAGTTGGACAATGCTTTATCACGTGATTTCAAAATTTAACCACTAAGGCAAGCTATCTTTTTAACCCTGAGTAGTTGGTAGATGCTTCTCAGTAGAAACAAGACCTTACTGGCTAAATTTCGAAATCACGCTGGAAAGCTTTGTCCAACTATATTTTTGTAAGTTTATCTAACTAGGGCAGGGTCATTTAACTTGCTGTGCTAGCTTCCCATAAATATAATCAGGTTAAAGTTTTTTGTGGCTTTTAGAGTTAATTTTTAGCAATTGCTAGTGCTATTTTGCAACATTTTTATATATATATATATTATATATCAAGAAACAACTTTAGCATAAGCGCCATAAATCAAATGATAAATGATTAACTTGATATATATATATATATATGTGTGTGTGTGTGCATATATATATATGCATATATATGTGTATATATGTATATATATGTATATATGTATATATATATATATATATATATACACATATATACATCCACTTAATCATTTAACATTCGATTTATGGCGCTTATGCTAAAGTCGTTTCTTTGTATAAAGATAATGTGACTCAGATCGCTATCACAATGATTAGCTGATGTGGCCATGTGGTGAGGAAAAGAAATTTTCTGTCATTTGGCTGCAGCGCCCGTATGTTAAGGTCTTGTGACAGCCATGCGAGAAAGTCACGCTAAAACTTTTGTTCAGTAGATATATTAGTTGACACTTAGATCAATTGCTATGGAAGTCGAACGTATTGGGTGTTAATTGGAGGTTACAGATATTAGGCTTGTGTGTAAATGTATTGTTGTGTATCGAATTTCTTAACCACTGTGATCTGTCGATGTGTAGAATTTATCACAAATTGTAACGCTCTGTCTTAAGTTAATCATTACACATTGGATAAAAGAGTTCTAAATTCTCTATGTATGAGCTCTTCAGACAGTGTATTTACAAGATTTTCAGGAAGGTAAAATCTACAAGCACAAGTCTGGAAAATGAAGACCGGCTTGCTGCCAAAGAACCAAGCAACAAATTGACAACTATATTCGTTTTCCATTAAGATTTATTCAGGTCCATGTTCTCTTCAGTATTGCACATTCATTTTTTGCTTCATTTGTCATGGTCTAGTGGTTAGGGTGTTGCACTCACAATCACGAGATCGTGGTTTCAGTTCCCAAAGCGGGTGGTGTATTGTGTTCTTGAGCAAAAACACTTCATCTCACGTTGGTCCGTGATCGGTTTGAGATGGGGTACAACGTACACCTGTTCAGCCAATGTCGATATGCTGGCGGGAGTGCGCTAAAGTACACCACATACATTTTGTCACTATAAACAAATCATTTGTGCAGGTCGTTTGTCAAAAGCTGAACACTCATATGTCGTCTTCGATGGAAACATTCCATCATTGTCATAAATGCTGTTCTGTGTTTGGTGATGGTCCAAGTTTAGGACCTTCATTTCAAATAGAATTTCCATCATTTTTTCTTAAGTCAGCAATTGTAACACTTGGTTCCCCAAACCGTTAAAGACAAATACATAAATTTGATACCAAACACGACTGATAACATGAAGTTCTATGCTGCCTCTAGTTTCATAATGAACAATGCCTTCAATCTAATTTAATAATTATTTTGAAAAGGCAAATTTATTTCTCAGATAAATAGACATTTTTTGAAATGACTTCTAGTGATAATCTATGATTATTTACTGTGTGAGTGGATTTTTGCTTATATCTGCATATTTGGAAGTGTGAGATTCGTGGGCGTATGCATTTGTTTTATAAGATGTTACTAGCGGCAATTTTTTAACGTAAGTAATGCATTGTGAACATTAATCTATAGCACCATACATCATTCAGAAATGATGTCTTGGCAAGTAATATATCGAACAGAATTTTTTTAAAATTTGTTTTAAAAAGATATCTACCAATAGCGATATTTTTACAGGTGAGCTCTTAAAATGTTAAGACAGTGTTGAAACGAATTCATATGCGGCGTATACGCATACATACATTCATACGTTGGTGTACACACAGAAGTATACATACATATATATATATATCGCCCTTTCTCTTTCCTTCATATCACCCTCTCTCTTTCCTTCATATCTCTCTCTCTTTCCCTATTCTTCCTTCTTTCCTACCTCCCTCTATCTCTCACTTTCTCTCTATCCTCTACTCCCCCTCTGGGCTTAAAAAACGAAGGTGCAGGTGTTAGGGGAGGCCATCCCGTGTCTGTTGACTGTGGTGGTCTTGCGCAGTGGTGGGCAAGGTTGCTTGTTTGCCAGGTCAGCTGCTGCACAATGTTTTACGTCATGCACAAAAAGACTCCTGCTCAACTGCTGCGTTGCATGTAACCTCTGCATAGCGCACTTTTTTTGTATATTTTTCTTTGGAGACGATTGGTGTCTTTACTCAGGGAAGTTTTTCTCCTTAAGGCCCCTGTAGTTTTAGCGGGGTCTCGGATGAGCAAACCGGCAGGTTTTGCCGTCTTCCCCATGCCAACATCTGCCTTGCAGGTCCTTGAGTACCCTCCAAATTTTTTCACTCCCCTAGGGTTTTGGATTGCATTGTATCCTTCTGTTTTTTGCTTACTGAATCGACGTTTCGGTTTTTGGTTATTTCATTTTTTCCTATTCCTTTTCTCCCTTTCCTTCTTTATATTTGTGTTCGTGTTCTGTCCTTCCTTTTCTTGTTGTGGGAATTTCTTTCCTCTGGTTGTCCAATGGGGTGAGGAGCCAGAGGAGCTTTTGGTTGATACTTCCTTGGCTCCCATATCCTTTTCTGCCTGCTCTTTCTCAGGGGAGGGGGATCCATTCTTTTGAGGAACCACTGTCACAAAGAGACTTCTGGGTTTTGTTTCCTTTTCTCTATCCTTATCATCCTTGCCACAATGGTTTTCCATTATGACATCCAGGGTATCAATGTGTGGTCTCATAAGCATATAAGATCTGATGAATTTATTTTTCTTCCGCTCTATCTGGTCAATGGTTCTACCTGTGCTCGTTTGCAATGAGTCATTCCTGAGAGCATGAGGCCTTCGGGCCATTTGACGCAGGAAGGTTGAAATCACCTACAAGAAATATGCTCAGTGGTGTTCCAGTTTCACAAGAATTAAAGAAATCCTCATGAAACTGGAACACCACTGAGCATATTTCTTGTAGGTGATTTCAACTTTCCCTGCGACGAATGGCCCGAAGGCCTCATGCTCTCAGGAATGACTCATTGCAAACGAGCACAGGTGGAGTCGCTGCACAACCTCACCAATGTCTTATTCGTGGAGCAAGTTTTACTCAGACCAACTAGGGCGAATAACATTTTGGATCTCTGCTTTACGAACAATATGGACATCGTTCATGAGGTGAAATTGACGCCGACAGTAGCCTCGGATTACAACATAATAGGGCTATCTATGTTTGGGCCTAAAGTAGCCAGAGGCATACAGCTTAAAGGAAGCACCCGAAATCTCTCCAATCTGAACACCCACAAAGCAGACTGGAAATCGATCCAAAAAGAGATCCTCAGAGAGGACTGGCCGAAATGTCTCTCCACACCAGACACTGGCATGAAACTAGAATATTTCCTGTCTGTTGTGCAAGCCATATGCCAAAAATATATCCCAGAGAACAAGGCCAAAACAAATAGGAACAATATTCCAAGGGAGAGGAAAATCCTCATGAGACGACGAATGAAGGTTGCAAATCGCATCAACCAACATCCCAAAAGTAGCGAAATGTCCCACCCAAAAACAAGACTAGTGGAGATTTAAAAAACCTGCAAAAATTGCGAGGGAGAAAGCAGAAAAAGAAGCATGGGTTATAAAAAACATTAAGTCAAACCCAAAGGCCTTCTTTCATTATGCAAAAGTACGCTGCTAGATAGGACCCGTCTTCTAATGGGATTGCTCCCTCACAGATAGTCGAACCAGAATTAGCGAGGTACTGAATGACCAGTTCAAAAGTGCCTTTACCACCCCGTTGGAACACAGACAAACGAACGAACCAGTAGACATTTTTGCCACCTTACCAGCAAGGCAGTTACGATGGAATACATCGACATTAGCGAAGAAGATACACTACTAGCCATAGATGAGGTGGACGCAAATTCAACTGCTGGTCCTGATGGTTTCCCAGCAATCCTCCTTCAATCGTGTAAGCGTGCCCTGGCAAAATCCATCCAGATTCTCTTCCTGAACATTCTTGCAAAGAGCAGGCTGCCAAGCAAGCTGAAGGAGGGAACAATATGCCCAATCCATAAAAGGGGAAGCAGGACAGATGCCAAAACTGTAGGCCTAGCTCTCTGACTTCACACATTAGCAAAGTCATGAAACGGATATTCAGAGGGAAACTAATAGCTTCCCTTCAAGAAAATAACTTACTGAGCGATACCCAGTGTGGTTTCGATCAGGTAGGAGCTGCCTGACCCAGCTCTTACAACATTATGACTGGGCGAGACAGCTACCCAACAATTCAAATGTGGACGTAATATACCTTGATCTTGCAAAAGCTTTTGACAAAGTGGATCATGGTATGATATACCACAAACTGCGTGATCTCGACATAGCTGGAAAACTTGGAGAATGGTTACATGACTTTCTGAAAGATAGAAATCAGGCAGTAGTGGCCAAGGGAGCCACCTCAACGAAAACACAAATAGTGAGTGGTGTTCTACAGGGCACTGACTTGTGACCACTGCTTTTCATAGTGGCCCTCTCAGATATGCCCTCAACTGCCCGCATAGCCACACTTGTTAGCTCCGTAGACGATACAAAAGTCTTGCAGATAATACAGAACCCCAGCAATGTTGCACATCTGCAGCGGGAGTTGGACTCAATTTACAGACGGGCTCAGGTTAATAGTATACATTTTAATGTTGAAAAATTCGAATCCCTGAGCTACCAGCGTCCAAAACTGAATATGAAACTTACAGGGTACACTGGTCCACAGCGAATTACAATCCCAGAGCCTCAATCAGTGAGGGGCCTGGGTATCGACATGAGAGATGATACCTCTTTCTAAGTGCACATTAACAGGATGGCGACAAAGTGCAGACGACTAGTTGGATGGATCCTTAGCACATTCAGAACCAGAGATAAGGAAACCATGATGGTCCCATGGAGGACATTCGTACTCAGCAGCCTAGATTACTGTTCCCAGCTATGGTCACCTACCAGTGTGAAATT
>NC_043011.1:27600346-27602846 GCF_006345805.1 Octopus sinensis | reverse complement strand
GGACGGATAGACAGACAGAGAGAGAGTGGTGATCTCCGTTGTTCGACGACATTGATTTAATTGCTCGATCGACTGAATTACGTATTGCTCCTGAATTAAAATCTCAATGGTTGCACCAACATAATTACATGTGTGTGTCTTAGAGTGTGTAGGTGCGTCTCTCAACGTGTGTGCCGAGATTTGCTTATGCAGGTAACAGTGAAGCGCACAGCATTGCCAAGACTCAGCAATGATGAAATGCGTCTATCACGCTTGCATGTCATACAACTCTTTTCGCCGCAATATACAGAGCGATTTTAAGGCTCCAAAGTTTCTTCTCTCACAGACAATGCCAGAGCATTATCCGTATATTTTTCTCTAAAAATCTATTCTCTTGAAGCAGTGAATAGAACCAGGTTGATTATGGAAGATTATTCTTAGTGTTTGTGAGAAAGTTACTCTGCAGTATTGCCAGGCTTGTTACCTAGTTGCTTATTCTTCTGATAATAGTCATAGTATAAGTTTCTTATTAAATAATGCGCGGGTATTCAACATGCAGGCAATCACCACAAACAAGATGGTTTGACACGTTATTAACAAGAAAATAACCGGTGAAAAACAATATCGGAAAAGATAAATTGAATCTTATCAGTTGTAGTTATAGATGAAACCAAAACTATAAAAGCATATTTTTTCTTGGAGATATGAGCTCAGTAATGACTTATATAATTGCTATGAAATAACATAAAATATATTCTCCCTCCGGCTATATGAATAGAAGAAATATAGAGTGAAAAATAAATGGTCTCTCGAAACCTAATCATTTTATGAAAAAAACAATTACTCCAGCGAGAAACATTTGTTGAATGCAACATGGATGCCAGTGTTATTAGAAGTCTTTAGAATAGTAATAACATGTAGCCAAAATAGTTTATTTTAGACCAACAACTGGTATATTAGCTTTCATTTTGACAGATATCCTTTTGCAATGTTTGAAATGGAAATAGCAACAAAATACCAGAGGCCCAAAATAAATAGCAATGCAAATTAACACCCAAATCTGGTAAACTTCACAGACTCTTGAATTAGCACATGTCTGTATATGTCACTATGGGTATGGGAAGAATGGGGTCGAGGCCGACACCGCAAACCATGAAACCTTTAAAAATGGTTGGGCTGAAGTTAAAAGATAGAATGTGTTATACAATAATGTAGAATGCAAACTCAATCACTGCATAAAGAGTACTGGTGAGGTTTTCTTATAACTTTTACTGACCAGAGTTATTGATCTGTTGGAGAAATAGGAAAGAAAGTGAACACAGTAGTAGAAGTCATAAGCATTGAAGATTCCTCAGTTATTCAACCCAGTCTATAAATTCAGACACGTTTAGGTATCTTTTATACAATTAATTTCCTTAACACTAATTGCTTGATCAACTAAATTACATCTTCTGAATTAACGTCTAAATCAGGGGTTCACAACAATTTTTTTTATCTATGGATCCTTTGTTATTTTATTCTGGTGGACCCCCATATACCATCTGATGTTTAAAAACTAGTTTTATAGAAACTTCTTTGTGTTTCCTTGTGTTTCCTTACTAAACTTTTCAGGCAAAATCAACGTCGCAGAATGTGAGTCAAGGCCGTATTTTGTTTCACACATGCAATTCCATCCGAAGGTTTTCTATGGGGATAGACAGACAGACGCATAGACAGATAAACAGATAGATGGGCAGATAGATAGACAAATAGATGGAAAGACAGATAGACATATAGAAGGAGAGATAGATATATAGACAAATAGACAGACAGACAGACACATAGATAGATAGATACATGCATAGACAGACAGACAAACAAACATACAGACAGACAGACAGACAGACAGACAGACAGACAGACAGATAGATAGATAGATAGATAGATAGATAGATAGATAGATAGATAGATAGATAGAAGATAGATAGATAGATAGATAGATAGATAGATAAATTTAGATAGATTTTAGTTTTCTTTATACTTTTAAAAATATGTTGGTATTATTCTCTATTAATCGGATTGCTAATTTTATAAGATTTGATATATCTTCAAACATTGTAAGAAATTGCAGTATGATTTATAAAGCATTTCAAATATATGTGTAAACCTATATGATAGTGTGGTGAAATAGGTGTTTGTACAACTGTAACTACGAATGTATATATATATATACATAACTTATAAACAAGGGCATTAGAAAAATTATTTCAATACCTATATGCTGAGAACCGACTTTAAATCGTCAATTTCCACATTTATAATACCCATTCACTATAGATATACGTCGTGCTGAAATCGAGGAAATCGAGCTAACAGAATTTTTTTTTTTAAAGTTCGTTATTTCTATATTAAATCAATTTCAGGATTAATTCTATGGAATTTTCCCTCTTCAGTAGAAAATACGATGAGAAATAAATGAAATACTTACACACACCCATGGAAAAAAGCAAAAGTAAGATTCATTTCCATCCACGTAGTATAT
>NC_043011.1:27567846-27595346 GCF_006345805.1 Octopus sinensis | reverse complement strand
ACTGTCCCTTCCTCTCCCCAAGCTTTCAGTCATACTATAGCATCTCTTATCCTTCATTCACCCTAGAACACTGGTTGTGAGAAAGCAATGCATGCCATCAAATTGACACTAGGGTAAAATATACGAAGCCCAGTATACCCATCATGACTACCCGTCTGATAAGGGTACAAAAGACACATCCATCACAACCATGTGTGCGCGACACGGTGATCACATAACAGCGCATGATCTTGCAGGTGGGGCCCAGTTACAATTTTCTTCAGGTCGAATAGCACATCCCTCGAAAGGTCCCTGAATAAGGATTATTTAAGGATATAGAACAAAACACCAATGTTTCCAGAGGTAATTATCCAAACCTCCCAAAACTTTTCTCAACACATGGCTATGATGCTCCCGAAGTACTTCTGCTCGTTATCAGTGATACACGTATCGTCAGCTACCAAGGGACATGCTCAACTGGTTAAGGTCAAACAACTGACAACCAAATCTGTGGTATTGAGTAGAATATTTACTATATCCCATCTTTTATACTAAGACAAAACAATGTACTTAATAACACTTCGAATCAGTAAAGATCAGAAGCCACGCGAGCCACTGTATGGTACTGTAACAAGCTATTTATTATTATTACGCCCACCTTTCTGGACGGTGAGCGTGTGTGGGCTCCATTTGTGAGGCTCGTCTCCTTGACGGAGCTGCAATCCTGGGAGAAGAAAAGACCGAGACTGGGCGCCTGGCACCTAGAAAATCGTCAGGCGCTGATAACCTCTACCAGTCGGGACATGGGGTCGGTGGATATTCCGCTTTAGATATTTATAGTTATTAGTGGTGGTGAAGTGCAACGGCATTCTCAGTGTGACACTAGATGCCGACGAAAACGAACTAGAGCGTCTATTCCGGAGGACTTTTCTGTCGGGAACTATCATGGATAATTTCCAGATGTCCTTGACCTGCAGAGCTACTGGGGAATGGGCACTACCGGGTCGAGATAAGCTACAGGCACGGATGTGCTGTCAGACGGACTTGTCCGAGGTGCACGCAGTGTGACGAAACCGTTCTGCATGCCCTCGTTCAGTGTCCGGGCAATTCTGACTTATGGAGTTATGTTGAAAAGTTGCTGTCTCGCGTGGTAGTGATCTGTTTGTCGGCCGAGTGTGTAGTGATGATTGCACCGCTGCCCTCCTTCAATCGGGCAGGCAAGGCAGCTTTCCTTTCCCTGGTGGCAGTGGCGAAAGGGCTTTTTTGGGGGAAAAGGCTGAAAGGCATGAGGACAGATACACACTCCTCTTTGGTAGAGCTCTTATTAACTTTTTCAAGTTTTACTTAAAAAGGAAATTGACAGCGGTGAGGGAACTGCTGTCCTCGAGTGAGTTTATTGAAAGGTGGGTGAAAGTTGCGAAAATGGCAAAAGTAGATGCTACCTCTCTAAGTGTAGACACGTGAGTCAGAAAGAATGAACTAAAGAAGGCACTTGCTCATGGGATTTCAGGGTAATCTCGGACAGTGGGGCTCCCTAGAGGTGTTGCTGTATCAGGAGGGCCACATCTCTATCATCCTCCACACATTCTTTTACCTTTGTATGCTATGCACATGTCTCATCTTTTCCAGTGTATACCGTGTATACTGTTATTTATTTTATTTATTTTTATCATTTCATTATTATATGTAACCTCCCATACATTACGTCTCTCTCTGTATTGTCCCCCTCGTTCTTCACTCTTGTGACAAAAAATGAAATCATCATCACCACCACCACCACCACCATCATCATCATCATCATCATCATCATCATCATAATCATCACTATTATTATTATTATTATTATTATTATTATTATTATTATTATTATTATTATAAACAGCTGGACGTTAATTTTTTTTCGTACTTATTATTTTCTGACTTGAAACTTAATTTTATTAGTAATTAAATATTTACAAAATGGGAAAGTAATGAAATTGACGCAAGGAGATTTAATTAAAATGAATTATTTATGCAAGTTTACAGATGTAGGAGACGGTTTCCTCTTTCCTCAACAAACACTCGCAACCAAAGTCAGAAAAAACAAAGGCAACAACAAAAAATTCTATATATTCTGTCCAGTGATTAATCATCTTCGTAGACCAGAGAAATTAAGTAGCGTCCGCACATGTCCTACCGATGAGGCTTTTGATACCTGAAGTGTTCACTGCTGATTCTGCAGCTTTTGTATATAACGTGTAGCATATGATGGTTGTAGTGGTGGTGGTGGTGATGCTTTTGTCACCTTAATATTGTCGGCATAGCTTAAGAAGGTGTCTGCCCTTATGAAATACCATACAACATGAATTTTTGATGCATTGAAATTATCTCCATCTCTAGAGGATTTATCGTAATTACCAAATGGCAATTAAGAACAGCTTCAGATCATGAGAGGAGATAATTTCATGACTGAAGCATTCTCCAAAGTTCACATAACTTTAAGGAAAATGACAGGCTCATTGTCTGGAGGTAAGAGGATAATCATCGACCTTCAGTAGCCAAGGGACTTATATAAAACAAGAGCAGAATACATTCATAGACCAGACGAGTTGCATAGAACAAGTATGGAATAAGATAAATAACTCAGAGTGACCAGTGGCATAACTTATTACGTAGGCCACAGATGTGATCTATTTTTTTTTGCATAAGTCTAAGGTCGGAGGAATGTCCTGCTGATGACAGTTATTGAGTCAGAAACACATATCCACAATAGTCCTATCTCCAGGCAATGAGCCGGTCCTTTCTTTAATTGCATGTCAACTTTGAAGAAATACTTAATTTTTGAGATTTTCTCTACTTCTCAAGTGCAGCTGGTCCTAAAGACGTTTGGTAATTACGATACATCTTCAAGAGGCGAGGATGATTTCTAATAAACCAAGAATTTATGTTACTTTGTATATGATATACCTGTTATTGTCTCTTTTGACTCGGCTCATATTTGTTTAAATCATTACACCCAATGCTGTCCTTTACGAAACGTTTATATGGTACTTCTCTGAATTGTTGAACGATTAAAGAAAACAACATTGGCGGCAACAATTTGGGTTGCGCTTATTAGGGAGTTATACAGCCACTGTTATAGTCTCAGTTTACTGAATTTATACAATGTGTAACATTTTCTGCCGTCGAGAAATTCATATAGGTGAGACCATGCCGAGATTCCGAATCCCACTCATTACTGGACTCATGCTGTAACGAAGGGAATCTTGCTGCTCTAGACATCAGCTAAGTCTTAGATCGTGCCTGACAATCAAAGCTCCCATCTAAACATGCTGCCAACAGGTTCCACCTTTCTCTCGTGCTTTGGATCAGTAGCTTCATTTCAGATCGCACCCTCGAGAGACGTGTTGACAGAGCTCTTCCTCCCCACACTAAATCAACCCTAGTTGATTCCCTGGGGCACTTTCTTCTTTCTATATATCAATGGCCTACTTGTCATCAGTGGAGGCGCAATGGCCCAGTGGTTAGGGCAGCGGACTAGCGGTCATAGGATTGCGGTTTCGATTCCCAGACCGGGCGTTGTGAGTGTTTATTGAGCGAAAACACCTAAAAGCTCCACGTGCTCCGGCAGGGGATGGTGGTGATCCCTGCTGTACTCTTTCACCACAACTTTCTCTCACTCTTACTTCCTGTTTCTGTTGTACCTGTATTTCAAGGGGCCGGCCTTGTCACTCTCTGTGTCACGCTGAATATCCCCGAGAACTACGTTAAGGGTGCACGTGTCTGTGGAGTGCTCAGCCACTTACACGTTAATTTCACGAGCAGGCTGTTCCGTTGATTCGGATCAACCGGAACCCTCATCGTCATAACCGACGGAGTGCTTCCATCCACTTGTCGTCACTTCGAAGAACAGCTGACACGATCCGTCATTCCATCTAAATCTTCCCTAATTATGCATCATCCATAAGTAATCTAGTCACAATAATCTAAATAGGCATTGATTCCGCAAACGGAAAGCTTGAGTGCATCATAATGCCTCTTGCTTGCCATGCTTTTTGCTGACAATTTTGCCGGCTCGTCGCCGTTCTTTATGTACCTATTGACAGCATAAAATGTTGGAAGTGTGAAACATGTGGCCATGTACTCCTCTTCAAGGCTGGGTATACCAACTCGTTTCTTTATTTGCCACACGGGGCCAAAATAGAGGGAGACAAACAAATACAGACAGGACACCACAGAGGGGACAATACATAAAACGAATATTAATGAGATTATTATGTAACAATGAGGTTAAGAATGGCTGCATGCGCCCCTCATCACATTCAGTACCATTAATCTTCTTTTATACAGTCCATTATTATCATGTATTTACATAACAATTAATTATCATGTTACATACCAGTGCAAGTATTTGAACCATTATATACGTTATCTACAATTGTTCTACTTTTCAATATTTTTTAAACATAACGTAAAACACTTTACTCTTTTTTTTCCTTGTTGTTTCCTCCTTTTTCTTTTTTCCTTTGTTTTTCTTTTCTTTTTTCTGTCAATTTAACATACTTATTTTCCTTTTAATAGTACTTCATCAATGGTTCAATTTCTATTAGATCCACTACTGGTGACAATTCTTTGAATTCCACCCGCACTCCTCTGGGTCAATACTATCTCCACACATTTCTTCAAGTTTCTTGTAATTTTAACTTGGTATATCAACTATCTCAGGTCCTATGAATGATCAACTGTATTTAACATCATTCCTCCAAGACCTGGTGATTCCACCAGTGTAGCGTACCAAATGACCTGCAAGTTGATTACGGTGGTTCACAGGGTTCATATTTCTCCAAATGATCTGATCGATCCAGTGGAAGTTACAACTTTCGTTTGTCATCTATGCTTCAAATCCTAGAGATCTGCATTAGAACTGAATAGTCATCTAAGAGGTTATGGACGGAATGTCATAAATAATATTGACAAGGGGAAAGCTCAAAGCCTGTAAGAAAGGTTACATATAAAAGAAAAGGAAAAGTACACATGCCTCAGCAAACGTTGTGAGAGCGTCACAACAAAAATGGATAGTTTGAACGACAGATGCTCATACATTCCATTGTCCGACACATAAAGCCAGAGACTACACGTCCCCAACATGGAACAGTTTACCTTGATAGAACAAATGTAGAGATTTAGAAGCAATGAATATTTTTCGCTTAGTTCAGACGATAGCAGAATCGCTGACCTCGTACAAAGAAGGGCTACCTAGAACAACACATAAAGTAGCTTCAACTAACAAAACCCAGGAGGGCCACCTTAGACATTACCTCACATGCAATACGAGATATACTGGCAAATATCAGGAGTATTTTGCATCAGAGTATATTGAATAAAATTAATCACATAAGGAATGTTTATGTATGCAACGAAGTAATATGCATAAACACTGACAGAAACACATCTTACAAGTAACTTGGCAGATTAGAAAATCACATATCAAGATGTGCATCTTCTGTACGGACAAGATGGAAAGAAACCACAATGTTTTTACGATGTATATTCACAAAAATGTAACACCGTCATGTGTGTACATATAAAGCATCAAAACTTATATACGTAGTTTAAACCCTACAGATGCATCAAATTATGTCACAACATGTAAGGTATCAGCAACATAAATGCACTAACAAGTTTGAAGTAGAATACCGATGTACCCCCATTCAATGACTTCACCCTTCCCCTTCAAATGGTCTGACGGCACACTCTCTTAGTAGGTCACATTAGATATGTAGTGTTCCACCATGATCTCACCAGTATGCAATTCTTAGTACAAAAAATTAGTTACCAAATTAGGGGCAATAAATTGGGTGTATGCTTCATTCCTATATGCTTGCTCCGGATGCTTACAAGAAAATAGAATTCGCTGACAGCAAACAAGTGGATGTATTATGGTTACTGCATAGTGGGAGACTCTATGCCCTGTTGAAGGGAGATACGTTTGGAAGAATGAAAGAACAAATGAAAAACATAAAATAAAAAAAACATAAATAAACGAAAACCCAGGAAAGGAACAGCTGAAACCATTTTAGCAGCAACAGCGGCAGGGGCAGCGGCAACAGCGGCAGCAGCGGCAACAGCAGCAGCAGCAGCAGTAGTAGTAGTAGTAGTAGCAGCAGCAGCAGCTGCAGGAGGAAGAGTAATAGAAATGTACGTAGTAGAATGTATGTAGTAGAATCTGGGGAGAGGCAAACATCCTGTATTTACCTGAAGAAAACGATTTTTCCTAACGATGTAATATCTTCATTTAATAGAATGGTTGTATACTGTCAATCTAACGTGAACGTGACAGTTGGGGGTTACATCACCGCTGTTTAGCCCTAGGAAGCATCGACGCCTCCTGATGGCGTCGATGCTTCCTAGGGCTAAACAGCGGTGGGGTAACCCCCTACTGTCACGTTCACGAGCCATCAGGAGGCGTCGATGCTTCCTAGGGCTAAACAGCGGTGATGTAACCCCCTACTGTCACGTTCACGTTAGATTGACAGTATACAACCATTCTATCGCTTCACCACCGTACATATTTCTATGAGAGATTTAGAAATTAAATTTTTCTGATAACATTTAATAATTCGTTGCAAACAGCTGTGGTGGATTGACACATTATCCCTCTGTTGTTATTTAATTATCATTCACTTCGCTCGGAACCTGCTTCTTGCGTAGAACCTACGTATTTTATGAACTGTACATTCAGTGACATGTGCGTTTCATGAACAACCTCAGGGCTATTGATATAGTCAGTTAGGTACAGTTAATCGTATACACAACCTGAATATCTTCCTAGCTTTACTTTGGTATCCGCGTATATTTTTGTTGTGGACACATTTTACTTTTCGATCCGGCCTGGTACCTTACTATTTAAGTGCCTGATTTGCTTGAATCCTGATCTAATATATGTATACAGGGTTAGCCAAAAGTCACCTGACAGTAAATCGAAACCATTTAATTCCAAGATTAATTTATGTTTAACAACTGAATGAGACTTCGCTAATAAACAGAAAAGATGTTGAATAAACAGAAAATGTTGAAAAGAAACTGTGATTTTAACTCACAGTATTCAATTTTTAAACATTCATAATTGGAATGAATATATGAAATTGAATATTAAGTATTTATGGAATTTTGATTTACTGTCGGGTGACTTTTGGCTAACACTACATACATACATACATGCATACATACATACATACATACATACATACATACATACATACATACATACATACATACATACATATATACATACATAAGGCGGCGAGCTGGCAGAAACGTTAGCACGCCGGGCGAAATGCGTAGCAGTATTTCGTCTGCCGTTACGTTCTGAATTCTAATTCCGCCGAGGTCGACTTTGCCTTTCATCCTTTCAGAGTCGATAAATTAAGTACCAGTTACGCATTGGGGTTGATGTAATCGACTTATTCCGTGTGTCTGTCCTTGTTTGTCCCCTGTGTGATTAGCCCCTCGTGGTAGGTAAAGAAATAGGTATTTCGTCTGCCACTACGTTCACAGTTTAAATTCTGCCGAGGTCGACTTTGCCTTTCATTCTTTCGGGGTGGATTGAATAAGTATCAGTTATGTACTGGGGTCGATGTAATCGACTCAGTCCGTTTGTCTGTCCTTGTTTGTCCCCTCTGTGTGTAGCTCCTTGTGGGCAATAAAACATAAGATAGATACATACATACACGTGGTTCTAGGTTTGACCTCATAATTTGATGCAATACATTGCACAAGTCAATCACGCCATAGCTTCATAAACATTCAATACATGTTAGAATTTGTGCGGAAGCTCGTTAGATATGCTGTACTTGCACTCGGGTAATGTGCCTAATCTTTTACACGATTGCACGCAACCATCTGTGTTATTTAGTTGCCTTACAGTTGGTTATCTAACATTGAGGATACATTGTGATCTTTATGCATTGCTGCTACATACAAAGAATAAGGCCGCTCGCCGATCTCAGAGACAATGTAAATGACAGAATCGTCACCATACGGCTGAGGGGTCACCCTCTAAACACTACACTCATCCAGGTTTACGCACCAACGAGTGAAGCTAGTGAAGAAGAAATTCAGGATTTCTATGATGTTGTTCAGCAGACACTGGGCAATGCTCTACGGAGAGATGTCATTATCTTGGTGGGAGATTGGAACGCCAAGGTAGGGAACAGTTTCGAATAGATAAATCATCTCTGCTTCTGTACAAAGGATCACAACAACAACAACAACAAAAACCTGAAATTTAATAGCTCAATCAGGAATCGAACTACTAATGTAGGCTAGACTATGCTGAACTATAAAGACCCCCTTCGGTCACGAATGACCATGGGATTGCACCTAGAAAGTTACCCTCCTAGACACAAGTCCGGGCAAGGTTGTTTATGGAAGACCAGCAGTCGCCCATGCATACCGGCCTCTCCTCTTCACGTCACCAGTGTTATCCAAGGGAAAGACAAAGGTCGATACAGCTTGGCACCAGTGACGTCGCAACTCATTTCTACAGCTGAGTGAACTGGAGCAACGTGAAATAAAGTGCCTTGCTCAAGAACACAACACGCAGCCCGGTCTGGGATTCGAGCTCACAACCTCACGATCGTAAGCTCGACGCTCTAACCACTGAGCCATGCGCCTTCACTATACATGCTGAACTATACAGTCATTTTTTTAATACAGTGCAAAATTTTATTTTTCATTTTTTTTCATTATTGTATCAAATTACTAATGGTCACTCGTCAAAAGGAAAGCATATGCTTATCTCTTCAATGAATAAACGTTTACCGCTAATCGCTTGATAAAATACTGGTACTACGTAACATACGACAATGTACATAAAGCATTTAATAATAACGCTCATTCATTACATAGCTGCAGTTGCAATTAAGTAGTTTGCAAACAAAGTCAAAAGCGGGACTTCCCTGGCTAGTATTTTCATATTGGCAAACTTGATTTGGTATGGCATGGCACGTCTATAACGCCGAGAGATGGTTTGTGTCTCTATATGTGTATGTATGTATATATATATGTGTGTGTGTGTGTATGTGTGTGTAAGTATACGTTTGTATATATATATTTAAATGTATGTGTATGTATATGTATATGTCTCTCTCTCTCTCTCTCTCTCTCTATATATATATATATAAATGTATGTTGTGTATGTATATGTCTGTGTATATGTATGTATGTATGTATATATATATATATATATATATATATATATATATATATATATATACTCACACAAAGTGAGGGAAAGAGAGATGTCTATATAAAAATATAAATACATGATATAAATGTGTATGCATATGTATATATGTATGTATATGTAAGTGTATATATATATATGCATATATATGTATGTATATATATATGTATGTATATATATATATATATTATATATATATATGTGTGTGTGTGTGTGTGTGTGTGTGTGTGTGTGTATTTCTTCATTAAATGTGTGCATGGGGATTATTTAAACATAGTCATTATTTGCAACGTGTGTGTGCATAAATGTGTATAATGGCTATACCAACATTATATAGGTGTGTGATTCTGCATACGCGTGTGTACGTGTCAGTGTTCGCATGTGTGTGCACGCGTGTTTATGTAGGTGTGTGTAGAAATGTATATATATATATATGTGTGTGTGTATGCTTATATATATATGCACACACACGTATACGCATATATAATCATATATGATTATGCATACATATATATATATATATATATATATGCGCGTTTGTGTGTTGGTGTGCGTGTATGTATATGCAAACTCTACCTATATGGGCGTGCCTTTGGTAATGCCTGGAAATTATGTTTGTCCTGTAGTGTAGGAAGTATTCTTGTATTGTGCTAATATCGTCACCTCTACCACGACTATTGCGCACGTTGCTAACACTAATAACCATGATGTACATGATACTGGTGTTTCCATCAATAATGTTCTTGATGAAGACACAAAGTGAATAACTACATTTCAAATTGCTCATACACGTATTCTGATTATTGGCGCAGCTTTTGTGATTGGTCAGGCTAAGCCGTGGAGAGTAGATTTTCTATCCATCTAGTGATGTTGTATAAGTCCACATTCATAAAAAGCCGCTTTCATTATCCCACCAATAAAAGCCGAAAATATTTCCGAGTTTATCCTTAAATGTAACCAATTTGCCTACACAAATTGTACAAAGAGTAGATTCACCGGGACTATAAATTTTTCTCAATGTTAATTTAATGAATACAAGTATGTTCTGTCCGTTTATTTCTTTTCTTTTTTGGTTTACCAGCGAGTCAGTAGAGTTTATAATGGCAACGTGCATTCATCCGTCATTTAAGAAAGATTTGGTATTCACTCTGTAACATGCTTCAGCCATTTACACTCGACGTACGCAGCTGAAATCTCCGACATGTTAAGGCCTGTGTTTCGTTTATCACTCACATCCATATTAGTCTTATATTATTCTATTCAAAACCACATACTAATCCAATGCAATCCACCATTTGTATATCCAATCTCCATACTTGATTTCAACCTAGTATTCCGAAGTAGAAGTATATTCTCATTTATAACTATTTTTGTGATTGCTAAGATAGACATACATACACAAGTACATACCTATGCACATATATATATGCACACAGTGACATACACACTAAAACAAACACACCCACATGCACATGCAAACACATAGACAGATACATAGATAAATAGATAGAGACAGACAGACAGACAAGTAGACAGACATAAGGGCCGATAGACAGATACGAGGATTATAACGAAGGCAATATGAAAATGGACTGGCATCGTGTATATTGTTGGCATAAGTCGTTCGCATAACACGAGTCGGATATATATGAGGATGTGTGTATGCGTTTACATATACACACACACACTCACGTACGCACACACACACACACACATATATGCACATATACATACACACACACGCGCAAACACAAGCACACACAAAAAAAAATTACTAGGTATTGAACCTCTAATCGCTACATAGACAACTGTATAGGTGCCAACTCCCTCTCCCGTCAACAACTCTCCCACTTCATTTCTTTCCTTTCTAACTTCCACCCCTCTCTCCAATTTATTTCTACCATCTCTAACATCTCGGTTAACTTCCTTGATATCTCTCTTAGCATTGACCTCCCCTCCCACTCTCTCACCACCTCCGCCTTCTTCAAACCCACAGATTCCCACCGCTACCTCAACTTCTCCCATCCCTTCCACACCAAACGGGCCATCCTCTACTCACAGTTCCTCCGCCTCCGATGCTTGTGCAGCCGGGACCAGGATTTCAAGACCCAGTCCCAATACCTCCTTGACCGCCTATTCATGCATCGAGTATACCCTTCAACCTTTGTCCAAACCGCACGTGCACGCGCTCGTCGAATCCATGGCACCACCACCCTCTCTCCTCCCCCATACAAATCCCCTAACTGCACCCACTTTCTCCTCCTTTTCCACCCCTCAACCCTACCCCTTCGTCGGAGCATCCTACGGGCCTTCCGTCGTCTCCAGCTCGATTCCACCACCCGTTCCATTTTTCCCAGCCCACCCATGTCCTCCTTTAAAAGCGCCGGGAACTTACGCGATCTACTGGTCCGTAGCATCTTCTCCTTTTCCCCCCAGCCCCACCTGGATCCTTCCTGTGTTCCTGATCCCGCTGCCACACCTGTCCCTTCATCACCAACACTACCTGGTTCCAACCAGCATATTCTTCACATCAGAAATTCTTTCTCTTGCACCTCTTCTAGCCTCATATACTATATTAGATGCAACCTCTGCGGTAATCTATATGTAGATCAAACGGATCGCTGATTGGCTGACCGGTTCACCGAACATCTAAGGGGTTTTCGGCTGCGTTCGAACATCCCTGTTGCCCGTCACTTCCGCTTAGTCAACCACTCCCCCTCTAACATCTCCGTCTTTGGCCTCACTCCGCATCACGGATCCGCACACTCGCGAATCCGCCTGGAACAACTATGCTCTTCGGACAAAACACAACCCCCTCCTCCAAATGACTGTCTCTACAACCTCCTGCAAGAAAGCACTTTATTACATTTTTGTTTTTTATTGCGCCATTTTATATTAACTTCTTTATCCCCTATCAACCTTTTTTATTATAATTCATTACATTTTATTTTATTTCCATATACACGCACACATATACACATACACGGGCATATACACACACGAAAAAATACACGCACCCGTGCACACACGTGAACGCACATATACCTCCAACACACATACAACACACATACATGCACATACACACAAATTACATACACACATACACACATACACACACGCATATACACACGTACACATGCGTATACACGCGCATACACACATGCCTATATACACACTCATACACCTACGCGCACACACATCCATGCAGATACACCTCCCTCACACACCACACACACAACACGCACACACAAGGCACACACATGCACATACGCTCATACACACGCACGTGCACACACATAAATACATGCACATACACACACACACACATATACACACAGATACATACACACACTCGCACATGTACACACACATACGTCCTACACACACAACACACACACATACACGCACACAATTATACACACATAAACATAAGTACACACGCATGTAAGCACACGCACACACAGGAACAACATATACCTCCACACAACTCCCCACACAGCTCCACGCACACACGCATAAAGAAACTCACACATACACACAAATATACGCACATATACATACACATACACACACACGCAATATATACATATACGCACACACATACATACACAGACGCACACACACATATACACAAATACACACGCAGGCACACACACACACGCACGCGCACACATGCACACACATACATACACATACACGCACACACACGCTCACATAATATATACATACATGCACACATACATACACACACGCACACACTCATACACACATATCCACACACTCACTCACACACATGAGCACACATACACACGAATGCTCACATACCTAATACTCACAACCCCACGCACACACGTACACACATCCACATACAGAAACACATGTACACACGCTCACACGCACACACATACACACACACGCACATACACCCACACATGCACACAGAGTAACGCACATCTGCTCCAAGACAGCCCCACACACAAGTCCACGCACACACACGTACACACACATTCATAAACTATGGCCTCGGTCATACAAGCTCCATTTAGCGGACACAAATTTTTAACTGTGCAGGAATAACCGACTTCATTTTGTTGTTTTTGTGTATTGTGTGCAATTATATTTTTAAAGTTATTAATAGAACTAAAACTAATTTTTATATTATGTCTATTAACGAGCCTCCTATAATAATTATTGATTGGAAAATGCCTATCTATAAGTAATAAAAACATCTACCTCTACTAAAGGTCACTTCGGGGAAGTAAGGTGTTGTGAACCAGATAATCTTCCTGTTCCCATTCTTCTTCCTCTTTATTTCTGCACTAATAACAGCTCTATAGGTTATTTCCTCGCTAAAACCACCATTTTTTAGAGCTTTATTATGTATTAGGGCAATACTATTAGAGATGTTTATATCGGAGGAGAGTCTAGAAATTATTTTGCTAACGTTTTTAGCTAAATTCTTAAACATAATGGGAGGATGGCAGGAACCTACATTAATATAGCCAAGTCAATGGTTGGGTGTTCTATAGCGTTTGTAAATTTTCTTATTTAAATCTAAATTTTCCAAGTTTAGGAACCTTTCCAAGTTGTTGAAAATGACGATTAACAGTTGTATGATTTGAAGTAAGCTTTATTGCCAATTCTTCAACTGATGATGCAGGATTTTCTTCAAGTAATGCCTCTAGGAGCTTATCTTCAAACTCAACTGCACGTCCTGATCGATCTTCATCTTCAAGGTTGAAATCTCCACTTCTGATTTTTGCAAACCGTCTTCTGCAAATTCTTTCATTCAAACATTCTTTCCCATAAACTGAGTGCATGTTTCGAGTCGCTTCGGCTGCAGAGTTTCCTTTTTTGTACACATAAAGCATTATGTACCTCAAATGCTCTTTGGATACTTCCATGTTAGAAAGGGTTTTAGTCAAAGAAATTTTAATTTTATTATTCTGTAAAATAATATTTAATTAATACAGTTCTATATTTAAGAGATGAGGAATTATGTACATTATTTATATTTCACGGATATTTGTCCTCATCTTGTTTGTTGTTGACACAACAATTCGGCTGTCTTGGGGAAATTTTTCGAACCTGGGTTCTCATTCCTAAGGTATTTTTTGATGTTATAATAATGATAATAATAATTATTATTATTATTATTATTATTATTATTATTATTATTATTATTATTATTATTATTCAGGTCGCTGCTTGGAATCGAACTCAGAATCTTGGGGTTAGTAGCCCGCGCTCTTAACCACTACGCTATATGCCCACACTGTCATATGACCCCCCACCCCCAACGGTCATATGAGTTAGCATCAAGATATTTCAATTGCTAACTGTAAATTATTTCCTGTAAGAGCCAGACAACAATAATTCTTTCGAAACGTTTTTTTATAGAACCAAACAATAAAGCCAAATTTTCTATAGAATTTCTCAAATTCAATTAGTCTAGTACAATATTATTAAAAAAAATTATAGAAATATTCATTAAAATTATGAGAACTTGATATAGATTATAATTAAATCTTTTTTCCATGTTTTTTAACTTTGCTAGTACACAACAATCTATCTTATATATATATATACACACACACACACACACATATATATATATATATATGAACCTATATGTATGTATGTGATTCGATTAATTAATTTAGATATTTATACAGAATGCGTTAAAGTAAAACTAGCGATTAAGTATAGAATCTGGAATTAAACAAATTATTGAAACAACTACATTCATATTATAGACATCGATAAAACACCAGATGTATTCAATAAAACAGTTTTGATTGGCATTCCCCAAAATTAACTTTTAATTAAAAAACAAGATAAGCAATTTTCGTTTCATTGCAGAAGTAAGCAGTTTTGATGGAATAGATAGATAAATAAATTTAAGAATACTCCTATCAGCTTCGTTTTTTTTTTCTAGTATGATATCATTTATTGTATAATAACTACTAACTGAGAACTAATAATCATAAAAGCACATACTGTTAATGCAATAAACATTTTATCATTAATTAAAATCTTAGGGTAGCAAGAATATTCATAGAAAAATTCTTAGTTACCAGTGGTCTAGCGAGAAAGAAAAAATTAGTCAATAGACTATATATTATTTAAAGAAGAATACAGTGTACGTTAAAACACAAAAGAATAGGATATCTGACTTGCTAGAAAGAGCAGTTAAAACTCCAAGCCACCAATTGTTGTAATTCCGAAAGTGATTGGAAAATAAAAACTTTTACTTTAATCCTAGATCCTGCAAGGTTTCTGCAGACTTAAATACAGACTGAAATAAAGTAACCTCAGCCTATATCTGGCGCTGCTTCTTCAGTAGGTTGCCAGGACTGAACACATAGGCACGGAGCGATAAATAACCCGGCACGTGTCTATAGGTTCTAATTTTTCGAATCTACCGCGCAGAAGCGGAACTCAACACTAAAAACATAAATTGCCGATTTTCTTCCAGAATTAGCCAAAAAACATTTTATCAATAATTAAAATCTTAGGGTAGCAAGAATATTAATAGAAAAATTCTTATTTTCCAATCACTTTCGGAATTACAAAAATTGGTGGCTTGGAGTTTTAACTGCTCTTTCTAGCGACTCAGCTATCCTATTCTTCGGGTATCTCTTTTGTGTTAATGCAATAAAGATACAACCCGCATCCGTCTGTTTAAGCAAATATAAACGGTTCGTATTGGAATTCGCAAGCTCCAAAAAAATGTGTTTACCCACTCGCCTGCAAATACACAAATACGATTGTTAATACAATGACTTTAACCAACTTCAAATTAATCCACCTAGACTGTACACCATGTTACCGCTCTAAGCACGGGATACTATATCGGAAAATTAGGTTAATATAATCGTAGCTGTCTAGTAAGAAGCTTGCTCTTTAATCACAAAGTACCGGATGCCGTCCCATTGCGTGGTGCCTAGGGTAAGTGTCTGCTACTATAACCTCAAGTCGACCAAAGGCGTGTAGGTGGGTTCGATATACGGAAATGTATGTATACACATAGGCGCAGGCGTGGCTGTGTGGTAAGAAGCTTGCTCCTCCACCAAATGTCCCCGGGTTCAATCCCACAGCGTGGCACCTTGGGCAAGTACCTTCTACTATATACTCAAGCCCAGCAAAGTGTTGAGAGTGGATCTGGTAGATGGAAACTTAAAGAATCCCGTTGTGAGTTTTATATATATATATATATATATATATATATATATATATATAAATACATATACATATATAACATGTATATATCCATGTGTATGTCTTTGTGTCTGTGTTTATCCCTCCATTATCGCTTGACATCCGGTGTTGCTGTGCATACGCCCCCGTAAGTTAGTGGTTTTCAACAAAATAGATTGATAGACTAAGTAACAGGCTGAAAAATAATAAGTTCTGTAGTCGATTTATTCGACAAAAAACCCTTCAAGGTGGTGCTCCAGTATGGCCACAGTCAAATGACGGAAACAAGTGAAAAAGAAAAGAAGGATATATAGGCGCAGGCGTGGCAATATGGTAAGAAGCTTGCTTCCCAACCAAATGGTTCCGGGTTTAGTCCCACTTCGTGGCATCTTGGGCAAGTGTCTTCAACTATAGCCTCAGGTCGAACGGAAACTGAAAGAAGCCCGTCGTATATATATATATATATATATATATATATATATATATATATATATATATATATATATATATATGTTTGTACGTCTGTGTTTGTCCCCTTACCATCGCTTGACAACCGTTGCTGGTGTATTTATTTCCCTGTAACTTAGCGGTTCGGGAAAATAGAATGATACAATAAGTACCAGGCTTGCAACGAATAAGCCCAGGGATTGGTTTGTTCGACTAAAGATGGTGCTCCAGCATGGCCGCAATCTAATGATTGAAACATGAAAGATAAACGATTAATATATCTGAAAATTACAGTTCTATATTTAAGAGAAGAGGAATTATGTACATTATTTACATTTGACGGATATTTGTCACGTTTCGGCACTATCGGTGATTCAAGATAAACTAATGACAGACACCCATCTAAAAGAACGCACTAGTATACCAATAAGAAACTTGATGGAAATGTTGAAATTCTGTATAGAATCTACCAACTTCAGTATGGATGCTGATATATATATATCGGCAAGAAGTGACTTTAGATATGGGATCGCCATTATCACCGATAATAGTCAATATATACATGGAATACTTTGAGAATTTGGTTTTAGGATCAACACCACTAAAACCAATCCTATGGCTGCGATATGTTGATGACACCTTTATACTCTGGCCCCACCAGGAAGATGTCCAAGTGCTGTTAGATCATGTGAACGCAATAAAGCCATACATACAGTTCACAGTGGAAAAGGAAAAATACAATCAACTAGCATTCCTGGATGTATTAATAACACGCACCAAGTATGGATTCAGGACATCCGTATACTGCAAGCCGACCTTTACTGGACGATACCTCAAGTTCAATTTCCACTATCCATACAGTGTAAAAAGATGGATTGCTGAGTGCCTAAAACATCGTGCAAAGAATATAAGTAGCGATCGTGATGCACACCACGAAGAAATGATCAAGCTCAATAACAATCTAATAAGCAACAACTACCCCCAAAACGTACTACCCACTCCAATTATGAAGAAAAGAGATCAAGTCAATAAACTGTCCACAAAGGCCTCTCCGAAACGATACAAAAGATATGCGGCCCATATGGCATCAGAACAGTATTCAAGACTAATAAAACACTTCGCAAATATCTCCTTCGAGCAAAACCACCAATAGAAGAGAATATGACCAAAGACTGCGTGTACTCCATGCCATGCAGCTGTGGTAGGTTATACAAAGGCGAAACATGCCGCCCTCTCAAAATAAGGGTAGACGAATATCGCAAAGCTGTGACACGAGGAGATATAGATAAATCGGATATAACTGATCATGTATGAAAAAATGGAGACCACCTCACCCTGTGGGATGAAGTTAAAATAATAGACAGAGAACACCACTGGAAAATACGAACATTAAAAGAAGCAGCACGTATGCTAGGACACAACAGCCTCCTAAGCAGACCGAGTGCAGATATGACTAGCATATGGGAACTGGTATTAAGGAAGGATAGAAAAATATTTGATTAATAAACCTTAAAAATTCACTCCATAATTGCCCACGGGCATATGGCATAGTTGTTAAGAGCACAGGCTACTGATTCCGAGTTCGATTCCATAATAATATCAATAATAATAATAATAACAACAACAACATCGAAAAATACCTTAAGAATAAGAAACCAGGTTCGAAATTTCCCCGTCAAATCTCAAAATTAGGCTAAAATTCTTGGATGGGCGTCTCTTTGAGGGCAATTGTCTACTATTTCTGACAAAGCAATCGACCAAATGAAAGCACTTCATTACTTGAGAGTTTGTATGAATGGCATGTAATTGTTTGATGGATGCGTGTAATAGACTGTTGTGTGGGAGTCAGGCACTCAATGGTAAAAGATAATTTTCAGAAACCGACTGATGGTGGAGTAGTCGTAGCTGTCGCTGTTATTGCTACTGCTGCTGTTATCGTTGGTATTGTAGTTATTGCTGCTGTTTTTCTTTGGTTTTTTTTTGTTTTTTTGTCGTTATTTCTTACTACTATTATTTTTTTCTTTTTCATGTAACCCTGAACGATGAGCAACGACATTTCAGCAACAATCACACACTTTTTACACTTATTTTTTATTCTGACAAAATGTATCCAGGACTACATTATTTACTGTACCATTCCTTTTATTCGATTTTTATTATATGTTTCTTTCATTTTCTTAAAGACGATGTCATGTGATAATGTAATACAAGATAGATTTGACCGTTATTTTAAATATTTCTAGCGATCTTATTCAGGTTTTCTTCTTTAAATTATAGTCACTGGTGCAGTCTTTTGCTGTTGCTTTTGTTGTTGTTTTTGTTGTTGTTGTTGTTGTTGTTGTTGTTGCTGAGGTTACTACTGTTGATGTCTTTGTCATTGTTAATATTGTTAACAGCATCATGGCCGTTGTCACAGTCGTGAAATACCTATTGTGCAAAGATGGCTATGTTTTTCATTCTTCAATCAGACACTAATTCTGAACGCTTCTAATTTTCTGTCAATTTAATAGAACCAGACTTTCTCAGATCTTAGGCATCTGTTCATCCATTGCTGCCTGTTTGGAATCTTTAATCTCTCTCTCTCCCTTTTTTCCCTTTCCCTCTCACTCCCTCTCGTTCTCTCCTTCTCTCATTCTATATATTTGTGTGTGTGCGTGCGTGCGTGTGTGTGTGTGTGTGCATGTGTGTGTGTATGTGTATGTGTATATATATTTACGTATCATGAAACACCTCAGATAATGGTCATAGTGTCTTACCCTTAATTCTATATTGATTTTAATATAATTCCACACATTGAAATTCAAAACAATGATATAAGTTAGGGTAAGTCGATTTTAGAACTGTAATGTTGGTCTAGTCTAGATTACTTTAAAGTAATCCTAGGTACTACCTACAAGACGATGAAGCTAGTAATAACCTGGATTATAACTAACTGCTTGTACGGTAGCCGCCTGGATAATTTATCCTTATATATATGCGTACACACAAATATATATATATATATATATATATATATATATATACATATGTGCATACATAAATGTGTGTGTATGTGTGTGTAAATAGCAAAGATTTCATTCTACAGGAAAAAAAACATTATTTACATTGTCCCTAAATGAAAAAAATATAGTTACTGATTACCTTTAATCCTATAAAAATATAATTATCTTTACCATTTTTACCATCATTTTCATCATTGTCATCATCGTCATTATTATAGACAGCACACCACCATAATCCTTATCCGAGGAACACCGATATCTAAATTCAATGCACTAACATCAAAACTTAGAAAAATTGGCCCATTGGTGAAGCCTTTCTATTTTATCGCTCGATTTACTAGAAATAGACGTCCGATTCACTCACATCCTAACCTGCCGTCTTAAAAATATAAACAACTACAAAAACATATTAAACTATATATTCTTTAGACAAGCCCGTCCAACAGAAAATTTGAACGAGATGGGAATGCATTGGATGATATGTCTGTTCTATCACGATTCACCTGGAACTGAACAGCAGTAATAACAACAATAACAAGTACATGAACAACGATAACAACATCGTCGACAACAACAACATCACACCAACAAAAGTCCGCTCAAAATTCAGACATTTACATACTTATAATAACTAAAGTCTCTTTAGATTAATATTTGTCTCGTCATACGGCCGATGGTCGGCTAAGTCATTAAAATATCAAAGAATTAGTTTACAATATTTACATTTACACAGGTTTCCTCGTCTTATTTGCTAAAATAGTTCTGAGAACAAGTTTGTCTTATAATCCTCTTGATTACTGGAATGCTTTTATTCGTCTGTTCACGAATCTCAAATCTGTGGATTTCTGTCAATGATGGAAATGAATAGTAATTTAGTTGTATTTCGTTACGTTCTCATTCCACCGAGTTTGACTTCGTTTTCCATTATATTTTCCTGTTTAGTGTGGGCGGCGCGGCTTCCAACTTAAATATGTCTTTCTAGTACACCAAACAAAATGCACATTGGCATTTCTTGCGGCCTTACGTTTTGGATTCAAATTTTGCCGATATCGATTTTGCCTTTCCTCCCTTCAGAGACTATGTAATAAGTATCAATTGAACACATGGGTAGATGTAAATGACTTGACCCTTCCACAAAATTACAGGCCTTGTACCTACAGTAGAAATGATTAATATTATTTCTAAGGAGTCGAGCTCCTAGAATCATAAGCACATAGGTCAATATGCTTAATGGCATTTCCTCTGAGTTCAAATTGCTCCGAGGTCGACACTATCTTTTGTCCTTTATGAGTCGATAAAATAAGCACCAGTTTAAAAATGGAGTCGATGCAATCGACTAAATCTCTTCTTCTACAATTACTGGCCTTGTACAGAAGTTTAAGATATTATTAATATTAGTATTATAACCAGTTGTTTCATCAGCAGCAGCAGCAACAACAATGGTCCAGTGGTTAGGGCAGCGGACTCGCGGTCTCGATTCCCAGACCGGGCGTTGTGTGTGTTTATTGAGTGAAAACACCTAAAGCTCCACGAGGCTCCGGCAGGGGGTGGTGGCGACCCGTGTTGTTCTCTTCCGCCCCAACTTTCTCTCACGCTTTCTTCCTGTTTCTTGTCCCCGACTTCCTACGCAACTGCTGAGCCTGAATGCGCATTCATCCATCCGTCGATGCTCTCGGTGTCGGTGGTGGGGGGGGGGGGGGGTTAACCTGCTTTCTCTTCTACGGGTTTTACGAATAGCAAAGGACCACATTTCGGACTTCTCCCATCTTGCGAGCTCTGGGACGAAGACCGTTCTCTCAACAGCAACAGCAACAGCATGAGCAGTGCTGTAGATAGCAGAATTTTCAAGTCGCCGGTCAAAAAACATTTGCCTATGTAATTACATCCGCTGTATACTTCATCTGTAATACAGTAGTGTTTAAACCGTTGTCTTCTATTCTTTATGTCATGATAAAACATGCACCAGTTGTAGCTGCTTCGTCTATTGTAAGGAAACGAAGTAGAATCTTTTCTTTATTGGTTAGAACTGCCCATCATATAATACAAAGAGTCTCATGCCAAAATGTGTTGCAAAATTAGAGGCATGCATAATCTCGTTGTGAAATATTATGCAGATTATGACACAAATAACCCTTTAGTGATTGCTGGTACAATTTATGTGGCACCTAGGCTTTCTGCTTTCCACTGCTAAAAAGTAAGTCCTTTAACTGGTTAACATGCACCTATTTCTTTACTACCCACAAGGGGCTAAACACAGAGGGGACAAACAAGGACAGACAAACGGATTAAGACGATTACATCGACCCCAGTGCGTAACTGGTACTTATTTCATCGACCCCGAAAGGATGAAAGGCAATGTCGACCTCGGCGGAATTTGAACTCAGAACGTAACTGCAGACGAAATACTGGAAAGCATTTCGCCCGGCGCGCTAACGTTTCTGCAATCACTGGTTAACATGCACCCTTGAAACCTTCGTAGTCGGAAATGCGGTGAACCGATATCTACTCTGTTGGAAATCTTCAACTAAGGATACTATTATTCATGCAATGTGACATGAAATGCATAAAGAAAATATTTCACTCCTTTAGCTTGGTGGTGTGTCGATTGGAATATCCCTGCCCTTTTTCTCCTGTTTGGAATGACGGTTTTAGCTACTTCACAAATTGGTAGCATAAGTCAACAATCACGAGCTTGAGTGTAAAACTATTTTCATTGAAGAAGTATAGTTTGAGCAATTTGGTGACACATTATATTTACTAATGATATAACGATTCACAGCACGCTTAAACACATGAAAAATTATTCTTCCTCTGTCCCTTTGAATTAATGGGGCAAAGAATGATATATTTAGTGAAGCCTGATATCTTTAATGTACAGCTTTGAAAAGGAAGAAAAATTAATTCGAACACAACAATGTACAAAGTCAGCACAGAAATACGCTGAAGAAGAAACTATACGATGTGGTTATCTCTTAGAGAACATAAAGTGTATATAGAAAGTTTTTAACATTTGTATTATTCTCGGATTTACCTCTTTTATTCAATGTGCAAAACCAATTCATAACCACTGGATAGATACACGAGATATGTATTTCTTGCACCTTTGTTTTAAAGTATAAGTGTTGCTGTCTATTAAGAGACAGTGACAAAGGAACCGCTAACAGGTATAATATAAATATTTCTAACTTATGATATCCGGGAATAGACATGATTCACTAAATAAGGAAGAGTTAAGTCTCGATTAAGTCTATGACAGTCAACAATGCAACAGGCAAACAAAAAGCAACAATATCATTAAATATAAAACACAAAAATAAGATAAAAATAAAAAAGCAAGTATTAAATACATCCATTAAAAACTTATTTCAAAGCAGAGGAACTACTGTTTTGTTTCTTTCTTTCTTTTTCGCTAAAATTCCAGCTGACGGTTTACATATACGAATTTTTTGGTTCCTGAAGTCGTTTCCGTAGACCAGAAACATAGCTATTACTTCACTATAGAAATGACAAAAGATATTCTTTTAAAATAAAATTTACAATCATTCATCATCAGGAAGGAAAGGTATCTCCACGTCGTACGTAGGTGTATGTAAGATAATATACGTACAGGAATCTGTGATATATATATATATATATATATATATATAAACATATGTGTGTTTGTGTCTATATGTGGTGGGTGTTATATATATATATATATATAACACCACATATAGACACAAACATGTACACACGTATGTTTATATATATCTGCCCCCTGTCTCTCTCTCTCTCTCTTGAGAGAAAGAGAGAAACAGATTAACGAATACATAAACGTGGTGGGAGTTTGTGTGTGCATGTGTATGTTGCATATATCCAATGTGTTTGGCTGTGTATATCTGATGTGTGTGTCTGCGTATCTGCGTATATCTGCTTTTGAAATTGCTATAGCACTGGATATGTTGAACAGCATTAGCATTAGCAACGTCATTCATGCCATTCTTGACACCAATGGACGATGGAACAATAAAGAACGTACAATGTTTTCTTTTCAATGTAATAAATTCCACCCAGATGATATAAAAGTCACCATCAACTACGCTTCTAGACATTGCTACAGAAAATTACACGTACCGTACAGAGAGTTAAGAATGGAGAACATAAACATTTACAGAACATCTAAACTGTTAAGGCTCCACACACATTATTATAAATCTCTATAGTGAACTCACAACAAAACAAGTTGGGTTTTGTATATCGTACACTATTCAAAATAAACATAATGTCAGATACTTTTTTTAAGCATAAGAAGCTTGTCACAACATAGCCAACCTCATGAATGGCAAAAGATGTCCAGCATTTGATCTACTGCATATAGTTATTTCGCTACACACAAAAGTCTACATCTAGGTTATGCAAAGAAACAAAGAAAATGTCTGGAAATAGTAAAAATATTTAAAGGAATTGTGTTATATATTGGGCCGATCATTATTTTGATAATGGACACGCACTGGTTATATTTCAGTTCTTTTATTATTATTAAAGTAGTTAATTATTTAACCTATTAACTAATCGATTTGATGGGGTCACGAATGGGGATGAGAAGACTTTGACAAACATAGCTACCTGATTGATTGACTGAACGATCGATTAATCAAACAATCATTTCATCGATTGATCTCAACGTCAAACAGCTGATGAATAATAACAAAAGAAATGAAATAACCTCTATACAAATTCTTTTCATTGCCATAATGACCACCACCACCCCAAGGTACAGAGAGAAGTCCCTGTATCAGTACATGAGTTTGCATCAAGTATGCTGCAAGCAAAGTCTGAAAACGAAATTAGAGAAGATAAAAAAAAGTAATTAAATACAAGGCGTGCTACGATAGCAATATGTTTAATGCTGTAATTTTTGAGGATGCCACGACCAATAGTGAAATCGCAAATAAGTTTAAGAAAATCTGATAAGCAACTAATCTTAGTATTAAATTTGAGGAGAAAATAAATTCATGTAGATCCATCACAAAGACTCAGAGTAAGAATATCGTATCTATACCTCCAGAGGTTGCCATGTCAAGTCAAATAGAAAGTAAATCAGTTTACAAGCGGAGAAACGTCAGTATATCCGAGTGTAGCATTAGCATTTCACGATATATACGAAGTGCTGTTATTCCCCATTGGAACGGATGATCATATAGTAACAGACACACTCTTGCTCACGCACAAACAGCAACATAGGCGCAAGCACACAAGCAAACACAAATGCATATATTCATTAAGATCGGAATCAGTTGAAACAATCCATATATACATACATAGACACACACACACACACGCGCGCAAAAACATTTGACTACGGCCATACTGAAGCAACCACCTTTACTCGAACAAATCGACCCCAGATCAACTTATTCTTTGTAAGTCTAGTACTTATTATATCGGTCTTTTTTGCCGCACAGCTAAGTTACTGGGACATAACCACCAACACCGGTTGTCAAGCGATGGTGCGGGGAACAAACACAGACACAAACTTACACACACATTCACACACACACACACACACACATATATATATATATATATCTATATATATATATATATATATATATATATATATATATATATATATATATATATATATACACGACAGGCTGCTTTCAGTTCCCGTCTACCAAATCCCTCACAAGGCTTCGGTTGGCCCGAGGCTACAGTAGAAGCCACTCGCCGAAGGTTCTACGCAGTGGGACTGAACCCAGAACCATGTGATTGGGAAGCAAGATTCTTACCACACAGTGCCTCTAAAGCCACGGCATTTAATATATATATATATCTATATATATATATATATATATATATGTATATATATATATATATATATATAATATATATATATACCATACATACATACATACATACATACATACATACATACATACATACATACATACATACATGCATGCATGCATGCATATACCGCGTGTATACCGTTGGCGTTTTTTCCCTCTGTCTTCCCTTCTCTGGATCTTTCCTTCGCCAATGCTTCCGACGAAGAGCTCCGCTCGAAACGTTAAGCCCTCCTTCTTCCCTTCCTTCCTGAGCGTCCAAGAATACTATATTTGTTCCACATCCTCGCGTTGTTGTGTTTTCCCTTTGTGTTTTCATGTTTGGATTAACTATATATATATACATACATGCATACACGCATACACACATAATATTCATACAAGTCCATTTGTAGTCATAGGTGTGTGTATGTATGTATATAAGTATGTATGTATTTGTGTATATGTGCGTTTGTGTGTGCGAATGAGTATATGCCTGTGTATATGTGAGTCTGTGTGCATGTGAAATTAGGAATATTATTTCTCAATAAATTTTAAAATAACAGGAGAAATTCGTCTTGAGTGAGAGTCTAAGTAGCATTTGACACCTTATTTAAACATTCAATCAGCAGCGTTAATTTTATTTGTCTTTGCCAAAAACAAGACTCATATTTTGGTTGCAAACGTAATTATCACCAAAAAATCGAAAGAAATATTGTTCGTTACTAGTTATTGTTTTTGTTGATGATGATGACGGTGAGGAGGAGGAGAAGGAGGGATAGATGGAGAAGAAGAAGAAGAAGAAGAAGAAGAAGAAAAGAAAATAAGAAGAGGAAGAAAAGAAGTAGTAGCAGTAAGTAGTAGTAGTAGTAGTAGTAGAGTAGTAGTAGTAGTAGTTAGTAGTAGTAGTAGTAGCAGCAGCAGCAGCAGCAGCAGTAGTAGTAGTAGTAGTAGTAGTAGTAGTAGTAGCAGCAGCAGCAGCAGCAGCAGCAGCAGCAGCAGTAGTAGTAGTAGTAGTAGAAGAGGAAAAGGAAGAAGGTAGTAGTAGTAGTAGTAGTAGTAGAAGAGGAAGAGGAAAAGGAAGAAGGTAGTAGTAGTAGTAGTAGAAGAGGAAGAAGAAGAAGAAGAAGAAGAAGAAGACAGGAGGAATCCTCGTTGAGCTGTGATCCAGAAGAGATAAAATCAAAGAGCTTCCAGTTATGATGATGATGTAGAATTATATTTTAAAACGCGATCCCTCTGTGGACCACGATTACGTCCCGTCGTTGTGGATTTTCATTTCCGTTTTTTTTTTTCTTTTTGCTTTTGTCGGGTTTTTGCTGCTCGTCATTTTGCTTTTGCTGTTGTTGTGGTTGTTTTTTTTTTTTTTTTTTTTTTTTTTGAGCCGCAGGCCAAATTCCGATCCGGTAAACTTATGATCAGCTATTCCAGTGTTTTCTCTCTTTCGCTCTTTTCAGTTATTGTCTTCTTGAAATTATATTATTTTACTCTCCCCCCCCCCTCTTCCGCTTTCATTAAGGCGGCAGACATTGTTAGAGTAGTTTCGTGATTACTACGGCGACGAAATCGAACAACCACAGAAAAGAAAGAATTCCCATAATAATGGCTCACTATGCTTACTTGGTGTGCTGGCGATCTTGTTATTGTTGCTGTTTTTGCTATGACCGTATTTGCTAGTGATAGGTCGACTATAATCGAGCATACGTATTATCCAAGCACTCCAGCCGTGGCTATGCAGCATATATATATATATATATATATATATATATATATAATCACACACACACACACACACACACACACTATTTACCGTGTTAGCGCACACTTTATTTATTCAGA
>NC_043011.1:27460346-27565346 GCF_006345805.1 Octopus sinensis | reverse complement strand
TACCCACTCTTGTATGGGCGTACCTCCTCTGATATTCATATTTAATTTAGTTTGTATTTCATAATCTCTGAAGAGGCCTAGGGATATTTTTGTAAGTGTCTCATTTATAACTACATATTGACCTATCACACATGGATAATATGAGCATAATGAGACACACATATCTGCATGGCCGAAACAGCTGTAAGATGTAGTTTATATTTATATTTGTATTTATTTATATTCACTTATACATACTGTACTTATTGTATCATATTACTCTTTCATGTACATTGTTTTGTTCTATATTATTATGTTTGACCTTAATGTTCATATATACTGGTTTAATAAGTTATGTGATTGGGTATCATCTGGTAGTTGATCATTGATTAAGATGTGTTTCTCCATTTTCTTATTTTGTAATATATGTATATATATATATATATATATAATATTATATATATATATATATATACATATACATATATATACATACACTATATATTATATATACACACATATATATATACGTACATATATATACATATATATATATCATATATATATACATTTATATGCATATATATATACATGCATATACATATATATACACATATAAATACATATATATGTATATATATATATATATATATATATCATATGAAAACGATAATATTTCTAAAAATAATACCGTTATGTGGCCGCGAGCATAAGCCGTACAGGCAAATTAATAAAATATATATATTGCAGAAATGATGACGTCATGTGTGCTGTTTATATATTTTTTACCAAGAGGATGAAAGCTTGTTCACCAATAGGAACAAAGAACTGCAACACCGATGGAAAAATATGGGGACTGCATAGGGGACTATGTTGAAAAATAAAGCTTCGTTAGACACATTCCAATGAGAGTATCTTGGTCAGCATATACATATGCTGGACAGGACGCCAGTCCATCGTAGCGTCACTCAAGAAACAGGAAGAGAGAGTGAGAGAAAGTAGGGGCGAAAGAGTACAACAGGGGTCGCCACCACCCCATGCCGGAGCCTCCTGGAGCTATTAGGTATTTTCACTCAATAAACACACACAACGCCCGGTCTGGGAATCGAAACCGCGATCCTCCGACCTCAAGTCCGCTGCCCTAACCACTGGGCCATTGCGCCTCCACCTCCACACACACACACACATACACACAAACACACAAACATATATATGTACATGCACAATATTATTCTTAGAAATATTATCGTTCGCATATTTATTTTCAAATAATTTCACGTATTTCCTTTTTTTCAACGATGCTGGAGCATTCAAATGAATCTGCAGGCATGGTGGGGGAAATTCTAGTAGTAGCCTCTGGCAGGTTTGACTAAGGAGAATCAGGCACCTTTGACGCTAAATTCGGAATCATGATATCAAATTAACCACCATTCCTCTTGCATTCTCGGCCGAGATAGGTTCACTAATTTTTTTTTATTATCATGCCTGTAATAATTTTGTGATTCTTATGTGGCTTAGAAGATTCTATCTTCTATTTTTAGCAAAGCAGGTTCTTATGTTATATATATGTGTGTGTATGTGTGTATATATATTCTGCACACATGACGTCATCATTTCTGCAATACTGGTTCTCAGTCAAGTACTTTTTCAAGTTGGGTAATAGATGATATTCAGATGGAGACAACTCAACAGTCATTGAAACCAAGGTCTTGTGTGCTGGACATTGTCCCGGTGAGACATGACCCCTTTCTTCTGTTTTCCAGGGCGTTTGGTCTCGCTAGCCTTTTGTAACTGTCTCAGCAAGTTGGCATAGTTCTCTTCATTGATGGTGTGGCTCTTTTGAAGCACAATGCCTTTTGCATCCCCAAAATCTGAGATTATCAGATGAAACGATCATGGGCTTCTTTGAAGCTGATGAAAATGGGTATTTCCACTTCATGGATTGTTTCTATCTCATCCTGTGTTAGGACGCCAGCTGCATTGCCTCAAACAATATCAGATGATCCCGTAATGTGATCAGTCGGGTGTGGGCTTTTGATCAGGTGAGAGTTAGAAGATAAGGAACCACTCGAGCAGAAAAGTCTTCTTTATGCCAAGATTGGTGTGTAGAATATTCTCAACTCTCTCACGATATATACAAATACCATTGGCTATTTGATTTATAGTCAATCACATAACATCCATCACCAATTGGTACGTCCAGATGTTGTGTGATCTTCACGACTCTCCCTCTACCTCCAAAATTCAGTTGCCTACTTTTGCACTGTTGATAAAGATGGAGCGTCATTCCCTAAAGTAGCAACCCTGTCTGCATGAATGTCCTTTGGGGCTAAATACTATTCCTGCAGGTACTTGATAACGCTATGATACCAAATTTCGTCCATTTTCAAAAGTAGTCGCTACTACATACATTTGAAGTCTTCTTTCAAGAGTCAGATATCGGGTTACCTGGAACGAAGAAAAGTAGTTATTAATAAGAAATGTTGAAATTAAAGTGTACGAGATTTCACAACTCTACCATCACTCCTTCATAAACAGTCTATGAACTTTTCAGCCCACCCTCATGTGTGTGTTTACGTCTGTGCGTGAGAGTGTGTGTGTATTTGTGTGTGTGTGTATGTGTGTGTGTGTGTGTGTGTGTGTGTGTGTGTGTGTGTGTGTGTGTGTGTGTGTGTGTGTGTGTGTGTGTGTGTTTGAATGTGTATGTGCGTGGGTATACATAAGAAAAATGGGTGAAGATGCACAATAACATGAAAATATTTGTTATAATCTTTTTAGAAAAATGAAAAGACGAAAGCAGGTGTAATTTTTCATTTAGACATATTAATCTTTGTAACTTGCATGGAAACTAAAAAGTTTTAATAAAATAAATGAAATATCACATCTGAATTTTGTCTTTTGTATAACAATTGTTTTCAAGTTATTGTGAATCAGCCGATTTTCGTTCGTTTATAGAATACCACTTGTATGGAAAATATTAATGTTCACTGTGTGTATGTGTGTGGTTGTGTGTGTGGTTGTGTGTGTGAGTGGTTGTGTGTGTGTTTGTGTGTGTCAGTATGTATGTATATATGTATGTATATATATACACACATACACACACATATATATAACATATATAACATGTATGTAACATATGTATATATGCGGTGGTGCCCCAGCATGGCCGCGGCCTTCGGCCTAAACACTTTTAGGGATTTAAGGATATATATATATATATATATATATATATCGAAAAGAGTTGAAAATAAGCTAAATGTTTGAATACATACAAGATTTTTTTTTAAGTAGGAGAAGTGTGAGGTAAATATTTTTATTATACACTTACATGCATGACAGTAAAACACATTTGTTTCAGTCATTTGACTGCGGCCATGCTGGACCACCTCATTTAGTCGAACAAATCGACCCCAAGATTATGCTTTTGTAAGCCTTGTACTTATTCTATTGGTCTTTTTGCCGAACCGTTAGGTTACGGGGACGTAAATGCACCAACATCGGTTGTCAAGCGATAGTAGGGGGACAAGCACAGACACACAAACTTATACATATATATTTATACGACGGGCTTCTTTCAGTTTTCGTCTACCAAATCCATTCACCGGGCTTTGGTTGGCCCGAGGCTATAGTAGAGGACATCTGCCCATGGTGCCACGCAGTGAGACTGAAACCGGAATCATGTGGTCGGTAAGCAAGCTACTCACCACACAGCCACTCGTGTGCCTACATGTTTACACATTAAATGTTTTCAAAAGGAGCATGTTTTTCAAAAGTGCATGTTTTCAAAAGGAGAGCTTAACACACAAACCGCATTCCCTATTGAAATGCTTTCGCATAGAAAAATCGTTTTTGCATAAAAATATTTTACTGAATATATGTTGTAGCCGTGTTTTCTACTAGAAAAAATATCATATTTTGTTGACCAGGGTCAGTTTTTGCTATACCTCAGATAATCAAGCTCGAAGCTATGGTGTTTTTATGCACATTTAAACTACGTAGTGGTAAATTTATGTGTGATTAATCATATGTAGTTACGCTGCATATTTAATTTCCAAGAAAGGCGCGTAATTTTCGATTGTTGCCATACAACTTTTGGTTTAAACCACACCTCATTTAGTCGAACAAATCGACCCCAAGATTATGCTTTTGTAAGCCTTGTACTTATTCTATTGGTCTTTTTGCCGAACCGTTAGTTACGGGTACGTAAATGCACCCAACATGTGGTTGTATGGTAAAATCTTGCTTCTCTCAATCACATGGTTATATATATATATATATATATATATATATATATATATCATATAATTATAATACATATATATTAATTCTGTGCGACACTTACTCTTTCCTTAGCCCCTTTCACAGTTTCTACGTTCCTTCCGCTTTTCTTTTTCTCGCTCCCACCATCTCTCACATTTCTTGGCACTCTCTTCGTTCTCTTCACTTTCCCTCCGCCTTTACCTCCTTTGTAAACATAAGGACACAGGAAATGTGTCAAGGTCGGCAGGAAGTGGTGCTTCCTAGAGCTAAATAGTAATAGTATTCTTCCCTTTCATACGACTGTCACATTGACAACATGCCAACATGACAAACGGTAATTTTTTGTCCTACGGGGATAAGAAAATTTCTGTTAAATTTTTATTGAAAGATTTTGAATTGTTATTTTTTAATCCTTTACAGGTTCTTTTTGCTGAAAAATTTGTTCCTTGTAAAAATGAAAGAGAAATTATTTTCGGAGCTGGAGTCTCGATACCCGGAAGATGTAAGAAACGTCAGCCCCGAGGTGGCGGAGGGGAAACTAATTGTCAGCCCGGCTGCCACACCGAGAAAAAGCCAAGCTGCTACACCAAGCAAAGAGAAAAATGGGGAGGGAGGCAAATTTGTGCAGTCCTTCCTCCAACTTAAACTGTAAGTACACCTTAAACATTTTTTACCTATGAATGTTCGTGATCTGGGGTCGAAATGGAAACAAATTTGTTTACTGGACGACCTCAGGTCACATGATATAGATGTGTGCATTGTAACTGAGTCTAAGATTAGTGGACCACAAGTGTTCTCGCCTCTCTTGAATGGCCACGAGAAATTTATTGCTCATAACCGACATGGAGCAGGGGGCGTGGTGGTCTTATTCAGGAAGAACTTGGACTTGTAGGTAAGTACTGTCTTTCTGAACACAGAAAGTAGTCTGGTCGTCCTGGATGTAACCTACGTGAGTAAACAGTCCTTCGGGTTGGTAGCTGTCTACGCTCCTGACGAGTGTAGGCAGTCTGGCATTTTTACGAGACCTGGAGCACTTTCTAGTGACGTTAAAAATAGTAGTTCTCTTAGGAGACTTTATCCTCGATGCACGGTTGGATAGTGTTGGCTCGACTGATAGGAAAGGAAATCCTGCCCTCAAGGATTTACTAGAGCGCTATAATCTAGTAGACCGTTACAGACTGGATGAACTGAGCGTTCCACAGTGGACGTGGAGTAATAACGACGGTGCACGCAGATCTTACATGAGCATAGTATTTGTTAGGGAAAAAGATAGGGTTACCTTTAGCTGTCCACGATTTTTATTGTATCTTACACGGACCACAAATTTGTGACATGTCAGGTACGCGTAGATAAATGTCATAGACAGGCACCCGGGTCCTGGAAAATGAACAAGTCTATTTTGACTTGTAAAAAGGCTTCCAAATAAAGAAGCGCTTCTTTATTTGGGAGCCTTTTATTGTATTTCTATAATATATAGTCTAGTGACTAATTCATCTTTTGTGCTGGGTCACTGGTAATAATAATATATTTTTTATTACCCTATTTACTATGTTAAAATATTGCTTGATAAATTTGCTCGTAAATTTTTTACCGGCATCTTCTCTGTCGCCGGGTATGATTTGCGTCTGCGCACTGGTTTGAAAAGTTAGGGTATACAAATCGTTGCCTCTAACGGTCTGTACATCTAGGATTACGAAGGCTCCCTACTGATGATTCTTGCCTTGGCAGATAAATTCTGTTTGTTTGCTAAAAATAGATGAAACCATCGGTCTAGGATTAGCTGAGTTGGTAACCGTTTTTAATTTTCATTCCTTTCATGAATTTATCCCTTTTGTGTGTCTAGCACGGCGCTTCTTTATTTGGAAGCCTTTATTGTATATTTATATATATATATATATATTATATATATATATATATATATATATATATATATATTTATATATATATTATATATATAATATATATATATATATATATATACAGGTGATATGTATAAATACGCAAGTGTAAATGATTTGGGCATAAATATGTATTTGAAATATTACTTAGTACATTAAGTGTATGATGAATTTATAGAATAAATTTCTACAAGTCCAGTCGTATTCTGTAGATTAACCATACATTTGATACAATAGTACTACTTTTCACATCTACACCAATTTACAGTACTAAACTCTCAGCAAAGTAATCAACGTTAGAATTCGTTCTGGAAACCATTCCAATTAAAGGAAGAATCCACATTGAACTTTTTACAAACGCATATATGTGCATATGTACATATGTGTACATATATATACGCGTGTATGTATGTATGTATATTTACATATATAATATATATATATGATATATATATATTATATACGCTGTGTGTATGCGGTGGGTATGTATGTATATTTGTATAAAATATGTGTGGGTGGAGTGTGTGTTATAATATCCTAACTAAATATATACTTATATGCCAGCATATATATGTATATATATATAATATATATATATGTATACTTATGTATATATATATATATATATATATATATATATATATATATATTATATATATATATATATATATATATAATATATATATATATATATATATATTATATATATATATACGTATGTATACATATCCACTACAACGAAACAAGCTGCTCTTATAGGGTGTAAAACATCCAATTTATCTTGTTCCTTATTTCAATATATTTTACATCAGAAAATGTAGCTAGTGATGTAAGAGTGTTATTTTTTAGTTTTTGTTATGCTTTCCTTGTATTTCTTTAGCAGTTTTTATTACAACGTTCGCTCTATAATCTAAGTATGTACTTGAGTTTATATAAACGCACACCTATATGTTTGCGTGTGTGTGTGTGTGTGTGTATGTGTGTGTGTGTGTGTGTGCATGTCTGTATATGTGTGAGTGTGCACATGCGTGTGTCTGTGTATGCGCGTGTGTGAGTGTGTTTGTATATATGTATGTAAGTATGCAGTTACGTCTGCGTGTCGAGTGTATATATGTATGTATGTGTGTTTGTGGTGTGCTTGTGTGAGGGGCGTGCATGTGTAGACACAAATGCATATAAAGTAAAAATATTAGTAGGTATCGACACATACACACCTAGACTCAAGATACACAATCACACAGACTCAAACAGGGAATCACACGCGCAGGAACAGCGACTAAACATGAAAGAACTAATAATTAATGTTCAAATCAGGAAGAGTAAAAAAATCACATAAACGAGCTAAACCTGAAAATGCATACAATGAGCCTTTTACTGAATGGCCTACTACAGAATCATGGAAGAAATAAAAAGAGAATATAATGTCGAAAGCATATTTATCGAGAGAAATGTAGATGTTCAGATATACTAACTTAAGATAGGTGGAATGAGAGATTGAGCGATATGTATGTATGTTTGCATGTATGCTCATAAATATATATATATAATATAATATATATTATATATATATATAGAGTGAGAGAGAGAGACGGAGGGGGGAGATAGAGAGACAGGCAGACAGACAGGGACAGAGAGAGCGGGAGATAGATAAATAGATAGATAGATAGATAGATAGATAGATAGATAGATAGATAGATAGATAGATAGATAGATAAACAGACAGACGCACAGTTACATAGACACACTGATATGCACATACATATTTACATACATATTCACATACGTATATATATATATACTCATACATGTTCATATACATATATACACTCATGCTTTCATATACATACATATATGCATACGCAAATGAATTACTGTAAACGAGTATATTTCTGAAACCATTTTGTTATAGATAAGGCCTATTTTCCGTTAAATTACAATAAAGAACTATTAAACTTTCGTTTGTGTTTGTGTTGGCAGCAAGGTAAGGCAATATAGAGATAGGTATTAGAGGATCTATTGGAAACAGTTTTCTTTCCATGGACCGTAGTCTTAGTCTGACTGTGATGGAGCGAAAAATTCTTGCTAGAAAATTGTCTGAATCCGATGAGAAAGCAAGCCACGACATCTGACTCAACGGAGAGGATGGGCTGAGCAAAAAGCATGAGGACTGAGGATGGTAGAAATATTTCTCCCAGAATCACAACATCTTCCACAATAAAGCTCGTGCTGTTTTTTCCGGCAGTTAGGTCGTCTACATGGGCAACTTGCCTTGGGCAGTTTTCGCATCGCGGTGGAAGGGGTCAAAATACCTACAGTACTGCTTCGCCGCCTGATGAGACATAGACATTCGTGCCCGGAGACAGAATACAACAGCACCATCTTCATACAGGCACTTGCCCTAAATATTCATGATATGAATTTACATAGTAAACACACTTACACACGCACACACATACACACGCACACAAATACGCACGCATACACACACATGCACATGCGCACACATACACAAAATTTGAAGCAATTCAAGTTTTGTACAAGTCCATACCTAGTAGAATTCAAGCTGTAGTTACTGCCAAAAGTGGTCCTGATCCACATTAAAATAAATTTGTTTGAAATTTTAAGGTGTTTCCATTATTTTGACCAACCTCTCTCTCTATCTCTCTCTCTCTCTATATATATAATATATATATATATATATATTAATATATATGTATGTGTGTGTGTGTGTGTGTCGGTTGATACGGATACCAGTTGTTTCACACCGAGAATCCGAGCTATTATCATGCCTCTCAGATTGGACTATATTGTGTGTATATAATATATTATATATATATATATAATATATATATATATATATATATTATATAACACATATATTACATATATATATAATATATATATACATATATATATATATATACACACATACTATATTTGTTCCACGCCCTCGCGTTGTCGTGTTTTTTGTGCTTTCTTGTTTGGATTAATTTTATATACATAAGATATATATATATACATACATATACACGCACGCATACATACATTCATAGACAATAACATACATATACATACTTTTACTTACACATGGGCTTATAGCTATATATATATATATATATATATATATATGCATATATTATAATTCCTTCACTTCACTTTCTCAGTAAGTGATGTAACACAAGCCTTATCACGATTTCTAAAGGAAAAAATGCTTATATAATTTTCGTTTGAAGTTACATGCGGTCGAGCCTATGTAACTAAAAGTATTCCTATTAGTTGTTACGTCACATTTCTGTACAATGATTTTAGTTAAGGAAGCGTTGTCGAGAGAACGAAAAGATTTACTTATTAAGTTACATCATTTGGGGGACGACTGGCCACCAGTATTGTTATTGCCACTTAATTACGATTGACAGTCCTCATTATAGCCAGAACTAGTAGAGTTATTTAAATCATTCAGCGTTTCATAGGGGCATTATGACTAATATCAATATTAACAATTCGATAGATAAAGCCGCTGGAATTAGGATAGCTGATTCCGTGATGATGCATTTGTGCAATTGACCGGTTACCAGTCACGCCAAAAAGTATGTAACTTCAAAATAAGATTATATAACCGTTATTTTTCCTTTCTAAATCGTGATAAATCATGTGTGCACATGAAGAGAAAGTGAGGGAATTAAAAGCTTACAAAACTTATTTCAATATTACCTGGGGCGTAGGAGTGGCTGTGTGATAACAAGGCGGCGAGCTAGCAGAATCATTAGCACGTCGGGCGAAATGCTTAGCGGTATTTCGGCTGCCGTTACGTTGTGAGTTCAAATTCCGCCGAGGTCGACTTTGCCTTTCATCCTTTCGGGGTCGATAAATTAAGTACCAGTTAAGCACTGGGGTCGATATAATCGACTTAATACCTATGTCTGTCCATGTTTGTCCCTTCTATGTTTAGCCCCTTGTGGGTAATAAAGAAATAGGTAACTAGCTTGCTTACGAACGACATGGTCCCGGGCTCAGTCCCACTGCGTGGCACCTTTGGCAAGTGTTTTCTACCATAGCCTCGGGCCGACCAAAGCCTTGTCAGTGGATTTCAGCAGACAGAAATTGAATGAAGCCGTCGTAGAGGAAACGCAAAGGCCGATACAGTTTGGTACCAGTGACGTCGCAATTCATTTCTACAGATAGGTGAACTAGAGCAACGGGAAATAAATTGTCTGCTCAAGAACACAATTCCCAGCCCGGTCCGGAATCGAACTCACTACCTTATGGCTGTGAGCCCGACATTCTAACGAGTGAGCCATGCTGCTGCACACTCTCACACACACACACAGATAGATAGATAGATAGATAGATAGATAGATAGATAGATAGATAGATAGATAGATAGATAGATAGATAGAAAGATAGATAGATAGATAAGTTTCTTTATTGGCCACACAGGGTTGCACACAGATGGGACAAGTTACAAGGTAGAGCTTTTCTTTGGGGGATGAAAAAAACAAAAAACAAAAGAAAAGAAACAAAAAAAAAGAAAGGGGTGGCGTAGGTTTTCGATCAAGAGGGATCGTAAAAGGGAAGAAAAGAACAAAAATAAAATAAAATAGATAGATAGATGATAGATAGATAGAGAGATGTAGGTGGGGTTCATTGTTCGTTCCTTCGCGAGCCATGCCTGGCTCATAAAGGCCAGTTTCCAGTTTTCATTGGCGTATAGGTTCCCCACCTGGTCGGGACGCCATTCCGCTGCAGGTGAGCTGCTAGATCCAGGAGAAAAGAGTGAGAAGAAGTTGTGGCGAAAAACAGCAGAAGTTCGCCATTACCTTACTGCCGGAGCGGCGTGGAGTTTAGGTCTTTCGCCCATAAGTACACACATCGAACGGTATGAGATTCGAACCCACGATCCCTCGATCCCGGGACCGCTGCTGTAGCCTCTGGGCCATGTGCCTCCATGTGTGTGTGTGTGTGTGCGTTTGTCTGTGTGTGTGCGTGTGTGTGTGTGCGTTTGCGCGCGTGTGTGTGCACATGTATTTATGCAAACATGTATGCACAAAACCCTCATATATGTGTATATCTACGCGTAGCGTTACCTCATAGAAAGCATCATATTTTTAACGTGTAGGCGATATTCTATGAATGCGAATGCGTCTCTGTTGTTGTTCATTATTTCTTCACTTATAGTACGTTTTCGTTTCTTTCCTTAATTACATTGTTCCCGTTCTTCTCATGACTCGTCTTTATTTATTGTTAGTTCTCAATATGCCATCTTGTTATTTTACATGTCAACTTTTTTCTGATCATCTTTGTATATCATATCCGCTCATTATATTCCAGTTACTCGATATATCCCAGTTGCTGAGACCGGGAAATTAAACAATATTTTTGAAATATGACAAAATTGTAATGACAAATGGTAGGCAGCTGGTGAGGAATGGAGGTTATTCGCGAGCACATTCTGTGTATTTTCATGTTCTTTCCTATAGTGCTCCTTTGTCGTCCCTTCTGTCAGCTACAGTTATATATCACATGATCACATGACCAGCCAGGCAAACCAGATGTTGCTACACATCGCTGGTTTAGCCTTCAAATGATGCCATCCCGCTGGCTAAGCGAGCAGGCCAACAGAAGAAAGAGTGAGAGAATGTTGCGGCGAAAGAGTACAGCAGGGATCACCACCACCCCCTGCCGGAGCCTCGTGGAGTTTTGGGTGTTTTCGCTCAATAAACACTCACAACGCCCAGTCTGGGAATCGAAACCACGATCCTACGACCGCGAGTCCGCTGCCCTAACTACTGGGCCATTGCGCCTCCATGTATGTATGATTGATTGATTGATTCTAGTTTCAGCTCACGAGCTGTGGCCATGCTGGGGCACCGCCATATATATATATATATATATTGTTTTGGGATTTGGTTGGCGAGATTCTTTATGTGAGTTCGTGTGTTGAAGCATATTCTGTTGTGTCTAGGGAGAGTCATTTTCTTTTTGTGCCTTATAATTTAACACACTCACCGTTGCGTCATGCAACCTTTTCAATAGTCTTGACTGCTGAAAAGGTTGCGACACGCAACGAAACTTTTAAGAAAATATAAATAAGAAATAAGTGGAAATTTTACTGGTGTGTGTGTTAAATTATAAGGCATAAAAAGAAAATGACTCCTCCGAGACACAACAGTATATATATATATATATATAGATATATATATATATATATATATATATATATATATATATATATATGAGAGAGAGAGAGAGATACACATACATACATACATACATGCATACATATATTTACGAATATATGCATGTAACACATCTTATGATCTTTTGGACAATAACTAACGAGGAATTAACATCGTCGTATGTGTGAATTTTCCATTTCAGTTTCTATTTAAAGTTTTGGTACATATTATTTAATATAACGCTACGCACTTAGTTTTTACCCATTCTGTTGAATATGTATATATGTGTGCGAGAGTTGCTATATGGATATTTAAAGAGCGAGAGGGGCACATACACATATGTGTATATATACACATATGAGAGAGAGTCCACTAAAGTGGACGCCCTTACACAATTAATTTGCAGATCATCAGTGGAAAATTATATTTTTGACGGACTCCACTGATGATCTGCAAATTAATTGTGTAAGTAAAATTGCATAATTTATTAACAGTGAAACAATTGTATGGGGTTAATCTATATTTTTGTTATTTTTCATTTGTCCTGCTCGCTTACGATCATAGTATGCTAAGTTTTTCTTGAGAACAATTTTTAGTGGTTGAGACTCATGCGGATCTCTCTTTAGCGTAAGGGCGTCCACTTTAGTGGATTCTCTCTCATATGTGTATTAATAATATTTACTGAATCCCAGTTTTTTATGCGCTAAACCACTGGTGTTAAATTGATGTTATCAAATTAATATACAATTTTTTCACCCTCATTTTGTGTATGTATACAGGTGTGTGTGTGGTTTTGTATGTGCTTGGTCCATGTTTGGTTTCGTATATGTTCTTTATATCATCGTATTTAGTTGTATCTGTGTGGGGGATATGTGATGGCATATATGCGTACTAACAACACACGCTCGCGCTTGAGGAATGAAATTCTACAGAGTATAGTCCACGAATCGAGCTACAACTGACTTATAACATATTATCTCTCGAATTCAACAAACTTGATAAGAACAATAAAATAATATAAAATTTACAACAAAGAACATTGATATCCATATAAACCAAAACTACATATTAAATAATAATAACCATTTAGCTGAAGACAAATAGCAGAAAATGTGAAATTATAAATATATTTATCTTCCTAATCATAAACCTCACCCAGAGATAAAACCGCGTTATCGCAAAATCCAGGAATATTTTCTATTCACTAATGGGTTTTGCATATTTATACATTAATAATTTATCCACATGAATATTTAATAGAATTTTTCACGGGTATTGTTCAAAGAGTGCTTCCTCTAATAAATCATCCAATTTAGTTATATTGTGTTCTATAACAGTATTTAAAAATTTATAGGGTATTTTTTCGGATTTTTTTTTATGTATTTATGTGTAACATGTTGTTTTTGCCGTGATACGAAGACTTCCGATTAATATTTGTACAGTAAGGCTTCAAATACTGAATACTCAATCAGCATGTGTACATACAGATGGATCTGTATGTCATGAACACAATGTTGCAACTAAAAAATAAGTATAAAATGACGTAGATGCCCCCTAGATCTAAGAAATGGCACCTTATTGATTATATCTTCACTAGAAAACGTAATACCAGGGACTTTGCTATTTGTGCGAGTTATGCGTGATGCAGAATGCTGGACGGAGTATAAGCTTTTGCGTGCAAATGTGAATTTTGTTGTCAAGCCTAAGTTTAGGGCAAACAATAAGTTACCTAAACGGATCGATGTCAACAGACTTAATACAACATCAGTACACAATGGGTTTGTGAGTGAGATAAATAATTTGTCCTGTGATGGAAGTTGGAATTCGTTCAAAGAGACAGTCGATGAGGTTTGTAGTAACATTCTCGGTTTTGTCGAGACAAAGCACTTGGATTGGTTTCACGATAATGATGAAGAAATTGGTCTTATGTTATAGAGGAGATGCTAAAAGCATTCAACCTGTTGCAAGATACTGACTTTTCAGTGAACAGAACAGTGACTACACGCTTCAAGCCAGTGAAAGCAACAGTGTAGGGGGAGCTGAGGATGATGCAGGAAAATTGGTGTAGTGATAGATGCGATGAAATCCAAGAAGCTTCAAATATTAACAGTTCCAAGGATGTTTACTCTCTTGAAAAAATTTATGGTCCAACTTCATCAACGTCTGCTCCACTTCGTAGCAAGGATGGCACAGAATTATTTAAAAATCCTAAAGATATTATTGGGAGATGGAAAGAGCATTTTGATGAGTTGCTCAATAGACCCACTGGAGTTGATCTATTTGTCCTTGATAATATACATGAAAGACCAACAAACCATCTTTTAGCAGAGGTTCCAAACCTGGCGGAAATAAATGCAGTGATCAGAAAATTGAGCAATGGAAAAGCTGCTAGTATGGATAGATTAGGTGCAGAAATATACAAACATGGTGGTGAACATCTCTGTACAATGTTGACAGTTGTGACTGAGAGGGATTGGCATAGTGAAGTGGTTCCTTGGGGTTGGTGTGATGTGATTATGGAGATACTCTATAAATCGAAGGATGGAAAGGATGTCTGTGACAATTTCCGTGGCCTTTGTCTGTTGCTCTCGTTGGAAAGGTCCTTTATAGGGTAATGCTGGATAGATTGCTTCTGCACATTGCTGATGAGAATCTACCAGAAACACTATGTGGGTTTCGAGGTAGTATGAGTAATATGGATATGATATTTGCAGCTAGATAGTTAGAAGAGAAGTGCATAGAACAGGATATGGGCCTATATCAGGTTTTTATTGATCCGACTAAAGTGTTTGATTGTGTAAATAGAGTTGTACTTTGGGAGATCCTGAAAAAGGTAGGATGCCCTGAAAAATTTGTGAGAATGCTTAGATAATTTCATGACAAGATGGAAGTGAGAGCTAATGTTGGAGGTACCCTGTCAGATTCAATTTCTGTAGAAAAATAATGGTTTAAAACAAGGTGATATTCCTACTTCTACATTGCTTGCTCAGTATTTTGCAAGGGGTCTATGAAGGTAATAAGACAGTGAGGAAACTTTTCAACCTCAAAAGACTTTGTGCTAAAACGAAAGTTCTTCATTCTCACATCATTGAGGTCTTGTATGCAGATGATTGTGACCTGCTAGCACATTCCCATGATGCAACACATGAAGAATGCGATTTCTGCAGCATGTATAGCAAGGGGCTTAAAAATTAACTTGAAAAATAAAACTGCTCTAATGTACCATCCTGCCCCTTCTAAGATTTATGCATAACCTTCTGTAAATGTGAATGTTCAAAGGTTGGAAGTTGTAGCTAAATTCATTTATTTAGGAAGTACTTAGAGTACTATTGATCTTGATGAAATTTCATATAGAATCAGCAAGGCTAGTAAAACCTTTGGTGGGCTTGACAGGTGCTTCTGGTCACGCCATAGTATATCTTTCCAAATTAAAGTTAGGGTTTATAACATAAGCGTGCTGCCATCTTTGCAACATGGAAGTGAGACCTAGGTTGTTTATCGTAGGCATGTAAGGCATTTGGAACGATGCCTTAGGAATATTGCCTAAGGCAATATATATATATTATATATATATATATATATATATATATATATATATATATATTATATATATATATATATTATATATATATATATATGCATATATATATATATGCATAAATCTCTTTGCGATAAAGTGCCTTTATATTGAGTATAATATGCTATGTAGTCGTATTCTTTTACAGTGTATTTGTCTTATTGTCTTCTCTAATATAGTCATACATAAAAGATATATATGTACCTCCAGTTTTATTTTTCAAGTTAATTGTTAGGCCCCTTGCTATACATGCTGCAGAAATCGCATTCTTCATGTGTTGCATCATGGGAATGTGCTAGCAGGTCACAATCATCTGCATACAAGACCTCAATGATGTGAGAATGAAGAACTTTCGTTTTAGCACAAAGTCTTTTGAGGTTGAAAAGTTTCCTCACTGTCTTATTACCTTCATAGACCCCTTGCAAAATACAGAACAAGCAAATTAAGAAGTAGGAATATCACCTTGTTTTAAACCATTTTCTACAGAAATTGAATCTGACAAGGTACCTCCAACATTAGCTCTCACTTCCATCTTGTCATGCAGTTATCTAAGCATTCTCACAAATATATATATATATATATATGTTTGTGTGTGTACAAATATATATATATATATATATATATATATATATATATATATATATATATATAATATATATATATATTGCCTTAGGAATATTGCCTTAGGAAAATTCTTGGAATGAATTGGAAAATGGCCATCAGTGATGTAGAGATACTTGATAAAAATGATAGTAGAAGTGTATAATCAATGATTCTGCCAAGTCTTTTGAGGTGTGGGGGGGACATCTGGTAAGAATGAATGATGAAAGACTCTCCAAGCAACCTCTGTATGGTAAGCGGGAAGACCAGAACAGAAACCCAAAACGAGATTCAAGGACTGCCTCAGAATTGCTCTGACACAGACAGGAATTTCAGTTGTTTGATTGGGATACAGAGGCACAAGACCGAGATGGATGGAGGAAGAGAATGCAAAGTGGTTGTTCTAGGTCTGAAGGAGAGAGAATGAAGCACGAGAATAGTAGAAGGCTTAGAAGTAATTAATCTATGGAGAATAAGGTAGTGTTGCTTTCTGTATGTGTGTGGGTTGTGGTAGGAGGAAATTGAATCGTACAGGCCTGGTCAGTCATCAGAGTTGTGATATGGCTATTGTTGACATCAGAACATAACATGTGCAACATGTGGAAAGGTGTGCCTCTCAGTTAGAGGATTAAAAAGGCATGTCAAAAGAGCTCATACAGTGACTCCTGTTTCTTCTGCTAGTCAGCACAGCCGTGAAGTATGTAATAGAATGTGCAAAACTTACGTCGGGCTCAAGTGTCATACAAGGGCCCCACATTGCATCAATATTTACTCATTTCAATGATTCTTTCTAGTAGTGGCTTTGCCTGTATACAACAAAGCAGCTAATATATATATATATACATATGTATGTGTATATATATACATACATATATATATATATATATATATATATATATATTTGAATTTGGTGATACTAGCTGTGGCTTCTAGCTCGCTCTGATACTGAGTTGAGTTGGTGCCTTCTAGTATCTCAAAATTCAATATTCAATCATTCATGATTGTTTGTATCCTGCGCTGATGAGAGAAGAAGTCTGGGTAAGGTAGAGTTATCTAATTCTTATGCTTTCCTAAGACTTGATCTCGAAACGTACGTCCGTAGGTGACTTAAAACTGTATGATATATTGCCGTTAATTCATTCTCTCTTACCTGTTTGTGTTTGCCTTTCAAATGCTGTGTCTTTACTGTGATCTCCCTTTTAGTAGAAGAAATAGCTATAATCTCTTTGACTGCTATTTCTAAATTCGGTGTGCGGTAAGGCAATTCGTTGCTAAACCTTAATTGCTTAGTATTACTTAATTTTCCTCGAATGAGGCTTTTACATGCCGAAGACTACTTGGTGTAATTGATAATTATTCCAAATTAATTAATTTCACCCTTCATTGTTACTCATAACCATATTCATCCCAGTAAATGACCACAGCACTTTGTCTTGGCTACACGCGGGTGGGAAGGGACTGGTGACACAAGCTTTTATTCATACTTTGAATTTGGTGATACTAGCTCGCTCTGATACTGAGTTGAGTTGGTGCCTTCTAGTATCTCAAAATTCAATATTCAATCATTCATGATTGTTGTATCTGCGCTGATGAGAGAAGAAGTCTGGGTAAGGTAGAGTTATCTAATTCTTATGCTTTCCTAAGACTTGATCTCGAACGTACGTCCGTAGGTGACTTAAAACTGTATGATATATTGCCGTTAATTCATTCTCTCTTACCTGTTTGTGTTTGCCTTTCAAATGCTGTGTCTTTACTGTGATCTCCCTTTTAGTAGAAGAAATAGCTATAATCTCTTTGACTGCTATTTCTAAATTCGGTGTGCGGTAAGGCAATTCGTTGCTAAACCCTTAATTGCTTAGTATTACTTAAATTTTCCTCGAATGAGGCTTTTACATGCCGAAGACTACTTGGTGTAATTGATAATTATTCCAAATTAATTAATTTCACCCTTCATTGTTACTCATAACCATATTCATCCCAGTAAATGACCACAGCACTTTGTCTTGGCTACACACGGGTGGGAAGGGACTGGTGACACAAGCTTTTATTCATACTTTGAATTTGGTGATACTAGCTCGCTCTGATACTGAGTTGAGTTGGTGCCTTCTAGTATCTCAAAATTCAATATTCAATCATTCATGATTGTTTGTATCCTGCGCTGATGAGAGAAGAAGTCTGGGTAAGGTAGAGTTATCTAATTCTTATGCTTTCCTAAGACTTGATCTCGAAACGTACGTCCGTAGGTGACTTAAAACTGTATGACATATTGCCGTTAATTCATTCTCTCTTACCTGTTTGTATTTGCCTTTCAAATGCTGTGTCTTTACTGTGATCTGCCTTTTAGTAGAAGAAATAGCTATAATCTCTTTGACTGCTATTTCTAAATTCGGTGTGCGTAAGGCAATTCGTTGCTAAACCTTAATTGCTTAGTATTACTTAAATTTTCCTCGAATGAGGCTTTTACATGCCGAAGACTACTTGGTGTAATTGATAATTATTCCAAATTAATTAATTTCACCCTTCATTGTTACTCATAACCATATTCATCCCAGTAAATGACCACAGCACTTTGTCGTGGCTACACGCGGGTGGGAAGGACTGGTGACACAAGCTTTCATTCATACTTTGAATTTGGTGATACTAGCTGTGGCTTCTAGCTCGCTCTGATACTGAGTTGAGTTGGTGCCTTCTAGTATCTCAAAATTCAATATTCAATCATTCATGATTGTTTGTATCCTGCGCTGATGAGAGAAGAAGTCTGGGTAAGGTAGAGTTATCTAATTCTTATGCTTTCCTAAGACTTGATCTCGAAACGTACGTCCGTAGGTGACTTAAAACTGTATGATATATTGCCGTTAATTCATTCTCTCTTACCTGTTTGTGTTTGCCTTTCAAATGCTGTGTCTTTACTGTGATCTCCCTTTTAGTAGAAGAAATAGCTATATCTCTTTGACTGCTATTTCTAAATTCGGTGTGCGGTAAGGCAATTCGTTGCTAAACCCTTAATGCTTAGTATTACTTAAATTTTCCTCGAATGAGGCTTTCACATGCCGAAGACTACTTGGTGTAATTGATAATTATTCCAAATAATTAATTTCACCTTCATTGTTACTTATACCATATTCATCCAGTAAATGACCACAGCACCTTGTCTTGGCTACACGCGGGTGGGAAGGGACTGGTGACACAAGCTTTCATTCATACTTTGAATTTGGTGATACTAGCTGTGGCTTCTACCTCGCTCTGATACTGAGTTGAGTTGGTGCCTTCTAGTATCTCAAAATTCAATATTCAATCATTCATGATTGTTTGTATCCTGCGCTGATGAGAGAAGACGTCTGGGTAAGGTAGAGTTATCTAATTCTTATGCTTTCCTAAGACTTGATCTCGAAACGTACGTCCGTAGGTGACTTAAAACTGTATGATATATTGCCGTTAATTCATTCTCTCTTACCTGTTTGTGTTTGCCTTTCAAATGCTGTGTCTTTACTGTGATCTCCCTTTTAGTAGAAGAAATAGCTATAATCTCTTTGACTGCTATTTCTAAATTCGGTGTGCGGTAAGGCAATTCGTTGCTAAACCCTTAATTGCTTAGTATTGCTTATATATATATATATATATATATATATATATATATACATACATGAATATATATATATATATACATACATTCATACACACACACATATATCTTTTATGTATGACTATATTAGAGAAGACAAATAAGACAAATACACTGTAAAAGAATACGACTACATAGCATATTATACTCAATATAAAGGCACTTTATCGCAAAGAGGTTTATGCATATATATATATATATATACATGTATAAACATACATACATAAACATACATACACACACATATGTACGCCTATGTGTATATGCATGTTTTGTGGGAGCTGGTGTGTGCCTGCAGTCATGGTCTATATGTACAGATGGTGATAAGAACGGAGTGTATGAGACATTCACTAAGAGATATATTGGTCATGATATTTTACGAAAAATGTTTCTTTATTAAATTTCCAATCCACAACAGTTTTTCAAATGTTATTGACAAATGAACAGACATATATGTATGTGTGAGAGCATGTGTGTTTGTGTGTGTACAAATATATATATAATATATATATATATATATATATATATATATATATATATTGTATTTTGTATGTGTATGATAGATATGTGCATATTCTTTATGTGTTTGTGTGTATTCAGATGTACATGCAAACATACAATACTCTACACACATACAGAATATTAGATTAAAATTCATAATAATAGTATTTTTATATTCCTCTTTCCTCTTCGCAATACTATACAATAATCAAAACTAATTCCGTTTTCTTAAAGGAAATGAGAATCTAATTTCAGTCGAAATACATTGGAAACAAAACATTTATTTCCATTTCGTTGCTTTCCATCTAACTACATTTCACCCTTTGTTATTCCTGTTCTTTTGTTTTTGCTTTGGTTTTTTTTTGGGGGGGGGGGTTCTTCACAATAATGCATTTTTGTAAATGGAAGAGAATCAAATATATATTGGCAGAATAATTTTCGTGTATCATATTAATCTTCATATTATTATTGGATGATATATTTACTACTACCCCACCCGAAAAAAATATCAAATGAACGTATTAACAATAACTAATCTTGACGACGTTGCCCCAGAATGGTCATAATCGACTGGCTGGAAAAATGAATTCTATTATCGATTTAAAAAACAGAAAAAAAATTAAATATGATATCATTGATAACGTCCACAAATTTGAAGATATATAATATTAAGAATGGTTACAAAATTTGGCACAAAACCATTCATTTTCAGAGGAGTAAGTTGACTACATTGACCACGGTACATGACTGCTCCTGTATTTTATCGATGCCGGAGAGGTCAAAGGCAAAGTTGACCTTGACAGAATTTGAACTCAGAAATTAAATACACGGAACAAATGTTGCAAGACATTTTCCCGAACTTATAACGATTCTGCTAATTCTTCACTGTAGAGGTATAATTATAATAATTTCAAATGTTGGTACAAAGTCAGGAGTTTCTGGAGAGGGATTAAATCCATTACATCGACCCCAGTGTTCAACTGGTACTTACCTTATCAATCCTGAAAGGATGAATGCAAAGTCGACGCCGGCGGCATTTGAACTCAGAAAGTGATGACGGACGACATACCACTAAGCATTATGCCCGGTATGCTAACGATTCTGCCAGCTTGCAGCCCTACAGATATTTTAATAATAGTTTGAAATTTTGGCATAAGACCAACAATTTTAACGTGATGAGTATTAGTCGATTACATCAACGCCGACGCTCAAATATTATCGACGGCTAAATAATAATAATAATAATAATAATAATAATAATAATAATCTTATTATTATTATTATTATTATTATTATTATTATTATTATTATTATTATTATTATTATTATTATTATTACTATTATTATTATTATTATAAAAAATAATGATAATAATAATGGTTTCAAATTTTGTGGAGTAGAGGAATCGATTGCATCGACACCAGTGTTTCACTGCTACTTAATTTATCGTCTTTCGAAAGAATGGAAAGCAAAAGCAACCCCAGTGGAATTTGAGCTCAGAACGTAAAGACGGACGAAATGCTGCTAAGCATTTTACACAGCGTGCTTAACGATCCTGCCAGCTCGCCGCCTTAATAATAATAATAATCCTTTCTACTATAGATATAAGATCTGAAATTTGAGAGAAGGAGCTTGTCGATTATCAGGGACAGTGTTATTAGGGACAATTGGCAAGAATAGGGTTCTTGGCAACTAGGGTTACCTGTTGTAGACGGGTAGAAGGGTTCTGTGCATCCTGAATAAGCGTGGAGTTGTAAGACACGCCGATATGAATGATAGAGAACCACTTCATAAAATCTGAATTACAATCCAAAACAGATAACAAATTAAAACTGAAAAATATGTGACAAAACAAATTATACAAGAATTAAAACCAGATCTCACTGAATTAAATGAAATTATTTACGCAGCTGTTAAGACAATTGAAACCAGTTGTTTGCCTCTGAAAAAACAAAGTACATACCTGAGAAGAATTCCAAACTGGAAAATGTTAAATTGAAAAAAAGATTGAAATAATGAGAGATGAAATATCAATATTGAATGAACTAATCTGTGGAAACGATGTAGAAACCAGAAAAGAAGAATTATGAAGAGAAAACATAGATTTTCACCAAGAGAACTGTTTTCTGCAAAAGAAGCACTGAAAGAAAAAGTCCAAGGTAAAGCTCAAAGAATACAAAGATTTTAGAAGAGAAACAAGTTTTAGAAGCAAAATAAGCTGTTCATACCCAATGTGGAATAATTCTACAGAGAAATATAAAAGGAGAAAATAACTGCTGAAGACTCCCCCCTCATGGAAGAAGCTGAAAACTTTTGGATAAATATCTGCTGCGATGAAAAGCCTTACAATGAAAATACAAACTGGATTAGACGCTGAGAAAAATCCTATCAAAACTTGCCAGAACAAGCATGGGAAGACATTACAATAGCAGACCTAAGGATGACACTCACGACGGCTCATAAGTGGAAATCTTCTCGTAATGATAGGGTGGCAAATTTCTGGCTCGCAACGCGCCGGTGCGCACACGAAAAGTTAGTGCAGTTGTCCAATGAAATTACCTGATTGGTTAACAAGATGTATTATTTACTCCTGAAAAATAATGAAAACAAATTTCCTCCAAACTGTCGGCCCCAAAAATGTCTATCTTACACGTATAAAATTTAAATATACATCCTCTTGGAGAAAGCATACAAATTTATGGAACAGAACGATATTTTCCCCACTGAACAAAAAGGATGCCGAAAAGATCAATTCTTAATCAATCGCATGAGAACTGTCATAACAAATTCTGTCATAACAAGTTCTTAATCAATCGTTGAGAACTGTCATAACAAATGCAGAAATGTTAGTTCCGCATGGATTGATTTTAAAAAGGCCTTTGACAGCATACCGCATTCATGGATCTTGAAATCGCTGGATATCTTCAGAATTTCTCCTGTTATTTCACACTTACTACGCAACAACATATCAGTGTGGAATACGAATCTCCACTTATAACACTCTAAAGGAGCACTAACTACAAAAATATTAATATCAACTGCGACATTTTCCAAAGTGACTCCCTTTCACCTTTAATTTTTTGCATAACCCTAATACTCCTTACAAGTAAACTTAACAGAACAGGGTATGGTTATAAAATTGGCGACAAGAAAATAAGTCATCTATTTTTTATGGATTACTTAAACCTGTATGGCAAAGACGATAATGAGCTGTAAAAGCATTCAGTGATGACATCGAGATGGAATTTGGTCTTGATAAATGTGCCAAGGCCACTTTCTAGAAAGTCAAATTGAAGACCTCACATTCACTGGTGTTGGATGTTGTCACCATCATAAAAGAACTCGAGCAGGAACAAACTTATAAATACCTCGCATGAATGAGTAAGTCAGGGAGGAATGTTACAGGCGAGTTCGAGCAGTCTTTAATCCGAGTTAAACGCACGTAACAAGGTGTTAGCTACAAATTCCTTAGTAGTTCCGGTTGTTATTTATAGTTTCAATGTGTTGAACTGGAATATGAGCGAAATAGAGAAGATCGACAAGAAAATCCGTAAGTTGCTGACTTGCAATAAGATGCACCACCCAAAAACAGATGCAGATCGTCCTTACCTACGCAGACCTCAAGGAGGTTGAGGCTCGATCCATTTTGAAGTCTCTCACAAAACCACTACAATTGGACTGGCAAAATATCTTGAAGCATCTAACGACTGGATGCTAAATCTCGTTGAAAACCACGAAAGATGTAAGAAGCTTCATTCTGTTATGAATGATAGCCAAAAGGTTGAAAGGCATGATGGAAGTGCAGGTTGAAAGGCATGATGGAAGTGCAGCAACTGAAGTTGCAAGGAAAGTGAGATTAGTAGCAAAGCAAAATGCGTTTGAACAATTTGCTGATATGTGGGAACAAAAACCTCTGCAAGGCAAATATGTGGCCTGCTGCAAACAAGCTGATGTAGACAACAAGCACACTCATCAGTGGCTACGGAGCTCAAGGCTAAAGGCAGAGAGTGAGGGCTTTATCTTGGCTGCCCAAGATCAGAGCTTATTGACCCGGAACTGTCAAACCAATGTGAGGAAAAATGGAGTAGGCCTAAAGCGCCGATACTGCAACAATGGGATTGAAACAGTGAACCATCTAATTTCTGGGTGTAAGGTTTTAGCACCTGTAGATTTCAAATCAAGACATGACAGAATTGGCCAGTATCTAAGTTGGATAATGTATTGGCATTATAAAATCAAAACTGCTGACAAATGGTATAAGCACCACACTGAGTCTGTAACTGAGGGAGGAAATGTAAGGATTCTTTGGGACTTCCCAGTATGTACAGACCGTGCCATCAAAGCAAATAGACCAGATATTCTTGTGAAAGACAAAAATAATAAAGTTTCTTTATTCATTGACATAATCATACCCTGTGCCCATAATATCTCGGCACTTTATGATCAATAAAGAAACTGAAAATTATTTTAAAATGATCCCTGTCTTACCATCCATGCAGAAAGTGCAAAAATTTGTCTTAACGGGTACGTCACGTCCTGAGAAGAGCATTGTCGCTGTGAATTTTCTTTCCCTTCTTCCTCTTTATTTTCTTCGTTTACTTTTTTAGTTTTCTCTCTGTCTTTCTTACCCTTTTCCTCTGTGACATGACTGTAAATGAACAATCTGGCGTGTGTATTTTAATAGCCTACTAATGTATACACTGAGTTTCTCTGCTTTAGATGTCAAGAGCTCACTCGGGAAGAAATGGAAACAGAATTGAAAGGAAATGATAATGAAAATAATAATAATAATAATAATAATAATAATAATAATAATAATAATATAATAATAATAATAATAATAATAATAATTAATAATAATAATAATAAATAATAATAATAATAATAATAATAATAATAATAATAATAATAATAATAATAATAATAATAATAATAATAATAATAATAATAATAATAATAGGCATGATAGAGCTGCACAATATATTCACTGGGTAATTTGCAAAAACCTGGATTTGCCCCATGAAAAAAACTGGTGGGAACACAAATCCACCTCCAGTGCTTGAAAATGACCTCATCTCACTTCTCTGGAACTTCACCATTCAAACTGACAGAAAGATAGATGTAAATAGGCCAGTCATCATATTGAAAGACTTCAGACAAAGAACATGCCTCCTCATTGATATGACTGTCCCAATCGATATAAACGTATCTGTCAAGACCTACCAAAAACTGAGCAAATATAAAGATCTTGAAATAGAAATCAGCAAAATGTGGAACCTGAAGACTAAAACAATACCTGTTGTCATAGGTGCCCTGGGAATGATAGCGAAAGGGGCTGATTGCTACCTAACTCAGATACCAGGAAACCCCAAAATGGCAGAAATTCAAAAGGTAGTGCTCATGGGAACTGCTCATATCCTACGCAAAATACTCTCTATGTAATCCCAAGGTTTAAAACAAACAATTTTTTTAAAATTATGTATTAGACATTCACTAGTACAACACCAAAAAAAACCCTAAATATATGGCACACTAGGAATAACAACAACGTGAACTTCCAACCTGTTGTCTCTTAAGGTCTCTGGGTGAGACTTGGAGCCAACTTGTACAGACATAAAGCAAAAGTCAAACATAGAATAATAATAATAATAATAATAATAATAATAATAATAATAATAATAATAATAATAATAATAATAATAATAATAATAATGATGATGATGATGATGATGATGATGATGACAACGACGACGACGACGATGATGATCATCATCATCATCATTTTAATTTCAATTTTTGTCATAGATAAGAGCGGAATATATTTTGGATCATTTTGAACAAACCAGTTTTCAATTCGTTCTTTATTCAGGTTAACTAAATAAGCTTTCATTTTAAAAATTTAAATAAATACATAGTAAAAACATTTTCTATTTGCATATATATCTTTTCAATCTTAAAAAACTTCATTAAGTTACTGGGGGAACATGACATTCTTCAAATGCATCCCATTTGAGATCGGTTAAATCCAAAACGTAAAGTGTCTTTTATAGCTGCCTGTATTATTGATCGTAGTAAGTTGACAAGTAAATTTTAGCCCGCCAAATTCTATTAGTGATGTGAACCATAGCATTTCGCGTTTAACATTGTTTACAAAGTCTGCAACAAATAATGGTGTTTGATAATGTATTGGATTTAAACCTTGAGGTTGCTTAACGTCAATCGTTGTGAAAGAAGACTCATCAGGATTCCATTGTCTTTGCCAACTATTGCCCTAGATGATATATGATGTCTATGATTACATGAACGAGAAGGTGCGAAGTAATAATTGAAAGAAGAGAAGGTAGGAGGGGAAAATCAGCATAGTATTTTGGTGGTCGTGGTGGTGACATGATTAATGCTAAGAAGGATTTTTTCCTTGGAAAATTGGATGTTTTCCAGTGTAGGTTACAAAGTCAAATCCAAAAGAAAATTTCCCTGCAGAAGGACGTGGAAATAAATTATTAGTAAAGTCAAAACCTTTACAGGTGTATCTATAAGTAATCAGACGCTTGAAAAATATCTGATTGCTTTTCTCTTATGCTCTAAACATGAACCAAAGATTTATCTATGATTATTTGTAAAACATTGTAATAAGAATAGAAGCAGAGAAAGATTTGGAAGCACATTAGCTGCTATGACATCAAGTAACATCAAGTTACTGGACATATAACAAAACATCAGTGTAATTCACCTATCCGACATTCAGGTACGCACACTCATTCTGACTAACTACGATCTTCATAATTTTGATCTGCTGATCAGGGAAACTATTTCTCGTATTAAAGCAATATTTCTGCATTCCAGTTGCAAATGTTGAACGTGAATAGCAGTGAAAGTAGTGCCATGAAACGGGTGGCTACATAATGCAGTGTAAACCTTACATTTTACTGCTTTTGACTATATACTAATCTTTAAACTCTAATTAATATAAATTGTTTTAAGTACTAGCTGCTATGTGAGAAATTTGCATTCCAGCTAACACGCTTCAACTAAAAATATATGTCTATGGTTTAGTCCGAAATGTCAATTTACGTTCAGTCCACAGATCACAATTAAGCAGTCTTCTGGTACTCATTAGACCATCCGTTATAATGATTATTGCCCTAATATACCCCTACAGTGGCTGTAGTTGTCACACCAGTTTACGTATGCTACGGTTTCTTTTAATTTTGCATATAAATCTTGTGAGACAGGCGCTAATCAGACTTCATCAAGTGTCTAGCAAATTTCTTGAGGACTCTTAGCTCACACAACTTCAGTCGTATCGTAGATTGTACAGTAAGGTAATGTATAAGGAAGAAAAAAAAGAACAGAAAAACGAATTCTAAATAATAAAAACATCTTTCATCTGTAGAAAAAATCCATCAGAGATTTTTCCCGTTCTTCCCGCCTGGTCAATAACATGTACGCGCAACTCACATTCTTAGACGTAATCTCTTCCCATCGATAAATAGGAAACAGCAAATAATACATTCATGGATAATGCGAATAGTTTCCGAGAAGAGTAAACTTTAGTTATCATTCTCATAATTAGTAAACAGGCGTGAAAAAGAGTAACTAGGTGAATGATTTAACAGCCTATCATCTAGTCAAACCACAATAGGTTAGAGTCCTATTCAGAAACGTTACATGTTATTTAGATTAGTTCTCTTATTTCCACTTGTAGTTTGTGATTCAAAAGGTTATCTAAATATAATTGAGTTCTATTAACTTCGATGAATAAACGTATTTGCAATAGTATGTTAGGTTTCATTGTTGTCGGCAGATTTACAAAATTACTCATCAGTTTTCTGGAATAGAATTCACTGAAACAAACTTTGCTATGTCGCTCTAACATAATTTTATCTACAGGGAAGCCAGGTAAAACAGTCAGTGCGTGTAAATATGTATAATTCAATTCATTGGTCTAATGTTGCTTTTTTACTAGTTACAAATTTTAAGAACGAGAAAAAGGAATCAGATGACGAACAAATTAAGTGAAATGAATATAGTTCTAGGTAATAGCTACTATCTGATTATTTGAGTAACATTCATTTCCAAAAACTTATTTCATATTTGCTGTAGGACGTGTAGTTTGTGTGAAGAAAAGTTTCGGTTTTCCCCCCTTTATTTTTTATCATTTTATTGATTATTTGAAAACACTATTTGTATAGGAAATTACTGGCATTGTATAAAATTATTTCTATAAAATGTATTTGTTTTTCACTTTATATATCTTATTATTTAAAGAAAGCCATTCAGAAAAATTAACAAAACAATGTGTCAGTAGCGCCAGGGACTAGTTGAAAATTGGACGTCCATATTTAAAACTGAATCTAAAAAATGGAAATATAAAACGAAGTGAAAAATCTATTCCAAACGACAAAAATGCCTTCATTTTGTGCAAAAGCAATTCAATTACCAAATATTTGCAATATCTGTTTTTCTGTTGTTGTTTCTGTTATTTCTCGTTTTTCTTTTTGTTTCAGTTATGCCGAGCCTATACCAGCTTATTTAAATAGAAAATTATTTGACACATGTCTTTGTAAATATATGAATAATACTGAAATATGGAATTTTCAATTAGATTCCCAATCATAACTTCTTAATTTACATACATTATTTGATTATACACACGACAACATACTTACATTTTTTTTATCTTACACACAACACACATACGTATATATATATACACATACATATATATATGTATGTATGTGTGTGTGTGCGCACGCGCGAGTGTGTGTACGTGTGTATCTATGTATATATGTATTATGTATGTATGTGAGTATGTAAATGCGTTTTCTAACCAGCTAATTATCTATAATAATCGAACCCTACAAAATGAAGCTTTGGTGTCAATGTTAGTTTTACAGTAACATAACTAATTCATCTACACTTATTCAGCTTTTGACATGTTATTTATTGCTTTGTATCTTTTGACAGTATTATACAAATTTCAAGCAAGATTAAGATTTGAAAGACCGCCTGCAAATACAATTATATGAACACTTGTGGTACTATATGATATCAACTCTTCAAATCTCTGTAGATTTATACTGCTCTGATGATATGTAAGATGTCAATATTTAAGCTAGATATTGATAACAAATCATACGAAAACAGTAACATGTTTCTAATGGACTTGCTAATACCCTGTGAGACAATCTAACACATTTCAATAACGCACCTCTTATAGCAAATCCAAATTAATTAAAATCCTATTTAAAAACTTAATACAATAACAAATAATATACAAAGCAACATGACAGCATACAACCTAAGTATCAGCTGTTGTTCAAAATCAGAAATTCCAAATTGCTAATTTCCATATCTCCGAAATGAAATGCGTGGAATTGATTAAGTTATAAAATCCAGAGAACACTTTTGAATAACGGATCACTGATTTCTGATTGATGCAGAACAGGAAGTTCCAATTACGTTTCGTCACCGTGAGATTTTATGCACATTTTTGGTTTGATTAAAAGTTCGAAGAATCGATAAAGCAATGTTTTTTTTTTCTTGCAGAACACTATTTGGTATCATCACTTAATCCATGGAAAATATTTCATCCCTACATTTAATAGAATTGAATGGAAAAGTTGAAAACCACAATAACGTTAATGACAATGGTAAAAATGTCAAAGTGAAATTCAAATAAATCTTGATGCACGCAGCGATACTAAGTTGTTTATGTTTCAGAAATTATAATTTCATTTTCTGATAATTTGTGTTCTACTTCAGAGTATCTTATTCCTAAGAACAGAAATTATTATTATTATTTACATGTTACTTCTCAGAGCTCTCGAGTTTATTTGCTTTGGCTAATTCTATAAGGGCGGGCAGCAAGTTGTTGTCAGAGGTCTTATAGGCCCACTGCCAACGATACTTAACACCGAAGTACGAATTTTAATGGTGCAGTTTTCTGAGGACTTACTATTTTTTAACTCACGTTTTGTTGGAACTGCTGGAGTCTTGCATGGGTAGCAAGGTCGACTTTGTCTTTCATCCTTTCGAGGTCGATAAAACAAGTACCAGCTGAGTACTGGGGTCGATGTAATCGACTTACCCCTCCCCCAAAATGCATTTGATATGTGGGCGTACAAAAGCATTTGCATGTTTCCAGTAATCCCCTACGTCAGTCCGAATCCGTTTTGTTCTCAATTACTGGGATTCCGGATTTGATGTAAATGTTTGGTGCAGATAGTGGGAGCGGCGCTGAAGGGGCTGCAGGATGACGTGGGCTTTTAAAATAACTGTTACTATTCTGCCTTCTGAAAACTTAAATTTTGTGACCAAAAACTCAACGCTAGCTTTTGAAAAACTATAGGTGAGATTTATATTGGACTTAAAGCCATAGATTTTGTATAACTGTCACAAAGATGCAAGACTTTGACCAAACTCTTCTGCAAACCTAACCGAACAAAAGAGACATTATCAATGAGCTATAACCAGAGTATTAGCACAGTTAGGATGAGGTTTCAAACTAAACAGAGATGAAAGAAAATGTGTCCAAATACCTCCTTCGAAAAGTTTTAAAATAAAACGTGGATGAGGTGCCACCAGAGACTTCTTTTTGTTGATGGCTTTATTATGCGGCATATAAAATAAATTAAATACTTTCCAAATCCAGTGAGGAGGAAAAGAAATTTGGTCAGGCACAGGAATGGAGTTATTAATTCAAACAGACCAAGAATTATAGAGACCATCTTTGTCTTGATCAATCTACTTACAGCTATTTATAGTAGCTAAGGATAGAAGGCTGAGAGGCCCTATTTGCAGGAGCACAAAACATCTATGATGTTTCTGCCTACTGAAAAAGAAAGGGGTATCAAGTCCCACTTTCTTTCATATGCTATTACCAAAGCAATAGCATCAGCAACAGCACTACCGACAGCAGCAATACCAAAAGCAGTAACAGCAACACAAACAGATCGACAACAGAAACATACTCAAAATCAAGATTAGCGGGCACTAATAGCACAACCCAGAAAGAAGTTTTGCCAACACCACTTGAACCTAAAGAGACATTACTAACATCTGTCAATGTTGCTATAGAACATAAACACACACGTGGAATATATCAATTGTTCTGCCTCTCTTCCACCTCAGATTTCTAAGACTCAAATTTTGCATTCCGAGAAAATCAATTTGAAAATCTCTCCAGAAATGATATTTCTCAAGGATGAGAGAAAGATTAGAAAGCAAGGTTCCATTAGACTAACACCGAACATCTTAAATAAATGGATATCGAGCTGGAAGAAACGATAGCACTCTGGGTGAAATGCTTAGCGGTATTTCGTCTGCCGCTACGTTCTGAGTTCAAATTCCGCCAAGGTCGACTTTGCCTTTCATCCTTTCGGGGTCGATTAAATAAGTACCAGTTACGTACTGGGTCGATATAATCGACTTAATCCGTTTGTCTGTCCTTGTTTGTCCTCTCTGTGTTTAGCCCCTTGTAGGTAGTAAAGAAATAGGATATCATAACCTGTAGCATTAGAAAGATTACCAACATTACAAACACTACAACAACAAATGAAAATAAAATCCATACGAATGAAAACGGCGCCTCCAAACCGAACAAACAATGATCATCATCGGCTACATGATAATAGGCACAAATGAAAAGGACATAATGAAACATGCACATTGTTACACGCCTTTGCTTATGATAACTACGTCACACCACCACACAACATGGCAAAATTATAAAACTAAACAGCAGAAACTACAAATAACAACACGCCTGCAAGTCATGGGAGAGATGCGAAGCAATATTGATTACACACCTTATAAAGAACTACTTATGGAAACAACCACAAGTCTCTGGGAAAGCAGAACCTATATTCTCCCAGAGAAAATAGTTAAGTGGACCTTCTCAGTGTCATCTCTGTTGTCGAACATGGGAGACATACCAGACAAGAGATGGTAATGCACATATCCTGGTGTTGTACTGAATGTAGAGCCACCTGCTCGGTAACCTCAGACCACTAGGTATTGATATGGTGGCAATCAGTGACACCAGAATCTCAAAGGTACGAAATTGGTGCACATTTTTGGTGCTACATGCTTATAGTTTCTCCTCTACCGCAAATGTTTGGCGGTATAGCTGTACTGTTTCAGAAAGCGCTAAATATTGGGGTACGGATCATGTTCATGGAGCCAGAATGTAAGCTGGTGGTGTTGGACGTGATCAGCAGGGAAGGATACATCTTCACGAGAATAAACATCTATACGCCTGCACAGGCAGCGCAGTCTGATTTCATGAGGCTCCCAGTAGCCTTCTACGAATGTCCCCCTCTTTATTGAAAGTGGGTGATTGGCATGGCATCTTGAATACACGTGGAGATTGGATGTATCCATGGATCGCGGAGTGCAAAAGTTACTTTATTTCAGGAAAGCAGCAATGTGGACATGGACAAACTGCACTGTGCCTTGTAAACCCCTTGTTGTCGAGTTAATTTATATCATCAATTATTTACTAATATTCATAATTCCTTTATAGTATAATTAATACTAATTAACTTTCTAACGACAATATATTAAATTAACTTAACAAAATGTAAGTAATATGTTGCTTTCAGTTAAAACAACCATATCTATTACATTAAGTAACCTAATGTTCACCTAATTAAGGAAATTCGTTATGAGCTACTCCACCAAATTAGATGTAACGAACTGTGGAGTACTGGATGTGTTAGTCATTAGTCTCGATAGTAAATTAGAAATAACTTATCCTGAGTGAAGATTGTTACAATTCGAAATTGTGAACTGAATCTTTGTGTTTATATTCCCCTCTAAATAATAATAAAAAATTACCCATGGTACGGGACCATGGCATTATAGTTACTTCTCGACCCTAAAATGATAAAATAGTTGTTGACAGACTAGAGGCTAGCATTAGACTTTTGCTTATCAATAACAACATCATATCTACTTCTATGGAATTTCAGTGTAATTCAAATTTCCATACAAATTTACTTTTCTGAACATTGCGGTCATATTTCTCACACATATTCAGTTTGATCTCATTCATTACTCTCTGTTCTATGCAACTGTATCATGCAAGGAAAGTCAATACGTATTCTACTGTTTACTCAGAACCTTACAAAGGGAGAACTTTTGAAAATCAACTTTTGGATTCAGGGAATCAATGGATTTTCAATGATCATACCATATACTACAAGGTTGACGTTGCATGCATTTCATTATAACGACTTTGAAAACCTATACAAACAAATCAGCATGGTTGCAATGAGATATCAAATGAGAGGGGTACGGGTTAAAGCTCATAACCATGCTGTACAGAGAGCAAATATTCAGTCAGCCTGCGATAAATTGGGTTATTTAATACTGTGAACGAATCAAAGAATATTTCATATAAATCTCGTAAAACTGGTGATAAACTTAGTCAATTGCTTGAGTATAGGTATTCATCAGTTCCAAATTAGCCCTATTGACATATCGGAGAGGGAATATATCTTTTATTTTCACTAGGCCATGAGAGCATTGCAGTATAACAATGTAAATTAACTGGCAGTCATTAAATACACAGACGTGCATCAGTTTTTGTAGCATTAACCTCAATAACGATGATAAATTGTTTGGATTCTACCAGCATGAGATCACTGCCCACATGTCTCACGAGTAAATAATCCTTCTGAGTATCAATAGAATCTAATCTCACCTTCCATCTACTGCTTCGCCAATTTCATGACACAGAGCTCTGCAGGATCGCATATTCATATACTTATGTCTGCACATATGAAAAAGAGTAACGAGCCAGTAGTATAGAGCGATGGTAATTCCAAATGAATCAAACGTACACAAATACATTTCAAAATTAATCATATATACATATTGATATATATATATATATATATATATATATATATATATATATATATATATATGTATATATATGTATATATATGTGTATATATATGTGTGTATATATATATATATATAAAAGTATTTACATACACATACACACATACATTTTGAGTTTTCAATACGGAGCAAATAATTTACGAGAAAAATAATTCACGAAAAAGTAACTTGCGAAGATATCATTGACTTTGTAATTATCTACTGTAATAATTAAAAAATAATAATAACAGAATCAATAATATAGGCGATTGCAGGCCTCCCAAAAAGCATTAAATAGCTGAAGGATTAAAATTAATTAAAGGACATACTAAGTATGTCTACCGTTTGCCTTCGGACACTTGATTTCTGTAGTTATTATCAGTGTATTTTGACAATTTATATAAGTGTTTTGACTGTTATTTCCAGCGGGTAGACACACGTAGATCTCCGTTGATTAATTTTAGTCCTTCAGCTATTTAATGCATTTTTTGGGGCCTGCAATCGCCTATATAATTGATTCTGTTATCATTTTAAAATTGTTACACTAGATAATAACAGAGCCGATGATACCTTCGCAAGTTATTTTTTCGTGAAATATTATTCTCGAAATTATTTGCTCCGTATATATATATATATATGTATATATATGTATATATATGTGTGTATATATATATATAATTATGTTTAAGAGAATACTAAAAATGTCCAGGCGATATATATATATATATATATATATATATATATATATATATATATGCATATTTACACATGTGTGAGTGTGTGTTTTTATCAGTGGCTAACATATATAACATAGACTGATTAAGGTGAAATCATCATATATATAATTATCATTAAGGGCACAGAAAAAACTTTCTAGCCGGGTATGTATAAATATTTAATTTATTTCCTGTATGAGAAAAGCTAAGGGGCAAATCCAGTAAAGAGCTAATCCTGTGTTATCTAAATTGTTATTAATTGCCACTGGCGTCCTCCCTCAATTTCAACACGTGTGTAATTTTGTGAATTTTAAAGTGGTGAGACGATTTAGCGTCTACTTTCTGTATATCGCCTGGAAATTTTTAGTATTCTCTTAAACATAATTATATATATATATATATATACGGAGCAAATAATTTTCGAGAATAATATTTCACGAAAAAATAACTTGCGAAGGTATCATCGGCTCTGTTATTATCTAGTGTAACAATTTTAAAATGATAACAGAATCAATTATATAGGCGATTGCAGGCCCCAAAAAATGCATTAAATAGCTGAAGGACTAAAATTAATCAACGGAGATCTACGTGTGTCTCCCGCTGGAAATAACAGTCAAAACACTTATATAATTGTCAAAATACACTGATAATAACTACAGAAATCAAGTGTTCGAAGGCAAACGGTAACATACTTTATGTCCTTTAATTAATTTTAATCCTTCAGCTATTTAATGCTTTTGGGAGGCCTGCAATCGCCTATATTATTAATTCTGTTATTATCATTTTTTAATTATTACAGTAGATAATTACAAAGTCAATGATATCTTCGCAAGTTACTTTTTCGTGAATTATTTTTCTCGTAAATTATTTGCTCCGTATTGAAAACTCAAAATGTATGTGTGTATGTGTATGTAAATACTTTTTATGCGTTTCTACATCTTTCATCTGATTTTGAGGAAATTAGTTTTATTAAATGACAAATTTACCCAGGCAAACCACTACTGCATTACCAATGCCTAGAGATACCCCTTTTAGGAGAGTAATCGATAAAACTGCCAAAAGCTGCACGCGAGAAAAGCTGTTACAGGAACGTCCGAATTTTATAAATTTAATATCAAAAGGAACGTCATGATGCGACGTTTCAGACAAATATTTTGGTACTGCCTTGGGGCCTCTGATTCTCAAGAAAATTACGAAAAACTGAAATAATCGATTTTTCGCACGGTAGAAAACCTTTTACTGGAATGTCCGATTTCCTTGGTTTTTACAGTTAAAAGTCTGCCATATGATGGTCGTTCTATCAAGTATCAGTTCTATGTCCAGAGGCATTCCTGTGCAACACAAAACAGCGAAAACTGGGAAAAAATCGATTTTATACACTTTTTTCCTCTTTAAATCTTCAAAGATTTCTCACTGATTCGGTTGATTACATTCAAACTTTACACACTATTTACTCATCCGTAGGATAACGTTAGGAGACTCCGATTTGCACAGAATTCATCCGCATATGACCAACAATTGCGAAAAGCTGAGTAGAAAACCGGTTATTTGCCCTTATACCACTCATTTTTTACCGAATTCGTCGAAATCTTACATGAACATTACAGGTGATTCAACAATAGTTTAAAACTATTTTTGGTTAATATATATATTTTACTTGCGACAAATCTACGAAATACAGTGAAACATCATCTTTTCGCATTTTTGCAGAGTTATACCCAAGTAAGTTGTTTGAAGGAACGCCCGATTTTGTTTTTGTTTGCTTTTTGTCGCAAAAGAACTGCTATGTTGCGTTATTTCTGAAAATTATTTCTTTTGTCCCTGTGCATCCGGGTTCTACAGAAAACTGCAAAACATGGCCACTCCCCCTACCCCCTCCAATAGCCTTACCATTTTGCAGAGGACTAGGTCTAAGTCAAACTTCCACTCTCACTTACGCCTTCGCGTACAAAAATGACTAATAGCACTTAGTTCGCGCCTTTTACACCAATCCCCCCATAATTAGAGAATATCCTCTCAGCACCAACCTAATAACATAAAATGCCTGTGATTGCAAGACGCTGTGCGATTTGTAAACATTTCCCTCCACTTCCATTACCCAAACTTCGAGCACCTCTTCCGGCGTTTGCTTGTTCAACTAATAAATGCCACGTGGGAAAAATCACTTCTTCCTCAATGTCAATGTTTGCATCTTAACGCAACAAAATATTCAAAGAGATGTACAACGAAAAAATGGCAGAACCATTGCCGAGTATTTAATACCCGAGCAACGCTGGGCACTCCTGCTAGCATCATATAAATTATAGATATCTCTCTATATATAAAACTGAGAATGTGTGTCTGTCTGTTTGTCTGTCTGTGTATTACCCTAAAACTTGAGAACTACACAACCAATTTCATTCAAATTTTACACATGCCTTATATATTATACACATAGGAGTTCATTTTGAAAACGTCCTAAGTGTTGGGCCTTTGATGAAATTGCAGCGACTAGGATGCACAATTGCATACTGAGCAATGTGTAGGTGCTGCCATTGAAACATATGTTGGTGATCGTTATATATACTATGGAAAACTTTTTTAATAAAAAGTTTTGGAAATCAATAAATCTCCACTCTTCTCTTCATTTTCAATTATATACACACACACACACATATATATATATATATATATGTCATATGAAGTATAAATGTAGTATATACATATGTTTTATATATATATATACATATTTATATATATATATGTATTTATATATTTATATATATATATATGTATATATATTTATATACATATATACATATGTTATATATATGTATATATACATGGTATATATATATATATATATATATATATATATATATATATATATATATAGATAGATAGATAGATAGATAGATAGATAGATAGATAGATAGATAGATAGATAGATAGATAGATAGATAGATAGATAGATAGATAGATAGATAGATAGATAGATAGATGGTAAATAGTTATTATACAGAAGAGTGGGGTGCAAAACTAATTATAGTTATGAAAAATAAGACAGTTACAATACTCATATTCTTTTACCAAAAACATTCTAAGTTAGTCTCATTCGGATATATTCGGCGTCATTAATCATAATAACACATTTATCATAACCTTAATAATACATTTATCTAACTTTAAAATTAAAAACAAACAAATTACAAAAAATAAACAAATATTGTCATGTTTTCTTTTCTCATGACTATATATAGTATATATAATAAATATATATTTTATGTGTCTGGTATTCTTTTACTTTTTTACCTGTTTCAGTTATATGACTGCGACTAAGCTGCAGGACTGCCTTAAATATACATATTATATATATTTTATAAAAAATATATATATATGCATTTATATATATATATATATATATAACTTGGTTGTGTCGTAAGAAGCTTGTTTGCCAACCATTTAGTTGCGGTTTCACCTTGAGCAGATGTCTTCTAGTATAGCAGCAGGCCGACCAAAGACTAGTAAGTTGATTTGGTAGACGGGAACTGAAAGAGGCCTATATATATATATATGTGTGTATATATACACACACATATATATGTGTGTGTGTGTGTGTGTATTTATGTATTTTTGTGTTTGTGTTTGTCCTCTGACCATCGCTTGACAACCGTAGTTAGTGTATTTACGTCCCCATTAAATAGCGGTTCGGCAAAAGAGACGCATAGAATAAGTACTAGGTTTATTCTAAAAAGAATAAGTCCTGGGGTCGATTTTTTCGACTAAAGGCGGTGCTCAAGCATGACCACGGTCAAGTTACAGAAAGAAGTAAGAGAATATAAAAGTAAAAGAATATTATACATATATAAAGTATACATGTTTAATGTATATATATATATATATATAATATATATATATATAGAGAGAGAGAGAGAGAGAGAGAGAGAGAGAAAATAGTAAAAAGTGAAAGAACTACAGAAGGCTTGTTTTAAAAGGTTAAAAAATATATATTTGAGTCAATATGTCAGAAGAATGTTATAAATTTTTTTCATACAGTGACATAGTTTTTGAAGAAATTACCGGTTTCGTGTATAACTTTTTCAAATTTCTCAAAACATTGTTATGATTTCGTTCGTTAAGAAGTGTAAAGAAGAGTTCCAGGTAAGAGGAGGTAATAAGTGATTTCTTCCGGTGTAAGGTAGATAATCGCTTAAAATTTCTTGCCTTTTTTTAAAAAGGGTGAGTTTCTTTGTATAAGAATGTTAGAATGGTTAAGTTTGGGCTTATATTTTTCAATGAAGAATGTTTCCTTGTTTAGTCTAATTTGTGTTGGTGTTTCTATAGCACATTGATAAAATGGAAAGATTAAAAATTGTGGTAGTAGTTGCATTGCGCATTTCTCAATGTGCTCACTAAAGGGAATCATTCTGTATTCTGGGAATGCAATTTGTTGTCGATGCAGTGTGCATCTACGTCTGAGTGATAGTCCCGTGGACCCCACGAAGTTTTGGTGGCAGCCCGAGCATCTTATGACATAAATTATGTTTTCAGAGGCACAAGTAAAATTAGATTTGATCTTGAATTTTTGTCCCTCTTTGAAGAGGAATTCTGATCCTTCTAGAAGGTCTGGGCATGTTGCACAGTTTGTTCTACCACATTTTTTTACTTTTGCATCCGTAATTTCAGAAAGCAATTTTGCCTTTGTGAGAATCTTTTTAAGTGATTTAGGTTGTTTGTAGCTTTTAATGATTTTATGTATGTTTAGAATTTCCTTTAATTTGGGGTCCTTATGAAGTATTGGCAAATTCTGGGTGATGATGGTGAAGGCTTCTTTGTTTCTGGGGTTGTATGTGGATATGTAAGGCAGTATTTTCGGGGAAGGTGTGTTGTTGTGTTGAACTTTTCTCAAAGTTTCTATGTCGATTTCTGATCCCATCCTCTATAAGTTGAGGTGGGTAGTGTCTGTCAATTAGGGTGTTTTTGAGTTATTGTAGTCTAAAGTTCCTGGTATTTTGTTCTGACACTATTGTGCATATTCTTCTTGCAAGGTTGAAAGGGATGTTTGTTTTAGTGTGTCTTGGGTGGCATGAATCAAAAAGTAGGTATTGTTTGGCGTCTGTGGCTTTGTAAAAAATGTCTGTTTCTATTTTAAGGTTAATTTTTTTAATTAGTATATCTAAGATTGGGAGCTCCTTTTGGTTGTATTCCATTGTGAACTGTATATTTGGGTTGATGCTGTTCAATAGGTTTTTGAATTTTAGGAGTTTATCTGTGTTTTCATTCCAGAGTATAAAACAATCGTCCAGGAATCGTTTCCAATTCTCTTTTGTGTATTGAGAGAGGGGGTTTCCAAAGGTTGATAAAGATTCCTGGTAAATAATTATTTCCATGTAGCCCATTGTTAGGTTCGCAATGACTGGTGCTGCCCTTGTACCCATAGCAATTCCGGATTTTTGACGGTAAAATGTATTGTCAAACATGAAGTGGTTATTATTTAGGATGAATTCAAGCGATTTAGTAATGAATTCTTTACTGATCCTTTTTGGTATTTCTGCCGGAAATTGGTCCAGCCAGAACTGTATTGCCTCTAGTCCATAATTATGAGGTATACTGGTATATAAATTAACTAGTAGTTCTTTCACTTTTTACTATTTTCTATATATTCAACCACGTGCTTTCACACACCAACTGTCTCACCTATATATATATATATATATATATATATATATATATATATATATATATATAGGGAGATGTACTCGCATAGCAAGTAATTTGATCTGAGATCGTGTGCTGAAACGAAAACAATTGCAGCGTGGAAGGTGTTTATAAGCCATTTAAGAAACACACAAAAGCCGTTCGATTCACTCCAACATTTAAGTTTAATTTGTCAAAATATTTTCGTCGCTAAAATCCGCGACCTGTTCAGTGACAAAGTCCGTGCTGCATCTCAGTGAACAGGTCGCGGATTTTAGCGACGAAAATATTTTGACAAATTAAACTTAAATGTTGGAGTGAATCGAACGGCTTTTGTGTGTTTCTTAAATGGCTTATAAACACCTTCCACGCTGCAATTGTTTATATATATATATATATATATATATATATATATATATGCACATACATGCACACACACTGGTAAGCGAGTGTGCTAGTGTGTTTGTGTGTGTGAGTGTATGTGTGTGAATGTGTCTATAAATGTGTGTGGCTGTAAATAATTCCTACATAAAGCAATCATCGGTTTGATATCGACGCAAGACGTTTGTTTCAATAAACTTAATATGATTTCTCTACAAACATGAAAATTAATTTATATTTTCTCTAATATCAGAATTAATTTGCATACGCTCCCTCATCAGTACACCTTTATTCCGTTTAAATGGTTTCTTTGCATCTCTCCCTATCAGACCTTCATTCACTCTAACTCTCTCCCTCCTACTCTCTTTCCGTCTCTCTCTCTCTCTCTCTCTCTCTCTCTCTCTCTCTCTCACACACACACACACACACACACACACTCTGTATATATATATATATATATATATATATATATATATATATATAGTGTTGTATATATATAGATGGACATAAATATATACTCTTTTACTCTTTTACTCTTTTACTTGTTTCAGCCAAATATCTAAATGTATATATTGGGACACACACACACACATACACACACTCACACGCACATGTGTATATATATATATATATATTTACGTTCGCATACACCCATACATGTATCTATACACATATATAATTTTAATGTTTATATTTGTATATGATTATCTGTACGTATGCCTATATACGTCTGTGTACGTGTGTGTTTAAGTATGTATGTATCTATGTATGTTTAATGATACACATATATATTATATATATAGAATTATCTAAATATATACAGAATTTTATGTATTTATAATGACTTACAATTGTGACTATGTATGTATATACAAATTCACACATACATGCGCACACATATAACATACATAGCATATATAGACATACACTCTTAGATGCAGACATACATCTCTACGTATATACATATATACATACATATAATTAAACCTACATACATATATAGTTCTAAAATGTATAGCAATATAACGCAGAGATGATAAACGGCAATATCCTGTTATTTAAGACCGCATCGAATAAACAGTTCGTAATAAAATGTCATTTCTCTTCCTCCGATCAATAATAATTTGGAAATGTTTAAATTACGTGGGGCTATGTCAACAGAAGCGTCTGACATTTCTACTATTTGTTGTTTTGAGTTAGATATAGGAATCTATGAATATTTGAGCATTTGCCTTTGCAGGCGATTGTTTATGAGCTTGATGGATATTTAGTGAAGGGATACGGCAAGTTATCACTCACATATATGCGCACACACACACACATATACATAGACAGAAAGACAGAGAGTAATAAGGAAATTACACTTCATATATACATACGTAATGCATATATATTTACTTGCATATATGAACATGTGTGGCTCTGTGGTAAGGGGCTTGATTCTCAACCTCATGGTCCTGGGTTCAGTCTCACAGCGTGACACCTTGGACGGGTCTCAACAACTGTAGCCTCTAGTCAACAGAGGACATTTGATTGGATTTGGTAAATGGAAACAGAAATCCCGTCGTATACACACACACACACACACACACACACACACACACACACATATATATATATATATATATATATATATATATATATATATATATATATATATATATATAGAGGGCATTATACATACATGCCAGATGGCATTATACATACATGCCACACGCTAAGAGGGACAATTAGTCATTTCTACCAAAAATATTACTAATCCCACCGAATGCAATTTTTCAAAGTAAGACATTTAAAAAATATAGACCTGTATCACAGTGATTTCATACTTACGTATTCATCAGCAGGCCTGGATGTATCATACATAAACGACCCTGCCTCGCTTAAGCACATGGGTGAGTTTACATATATTACATCCTGTAAATGTCAGACTTTTACGAATTGCATTTCGGGAAAGGAAAAGTTTTTTCGGAATAAAAATTTAGCAATTAAGGACAACTACTTAATAAGGAAAACTTAACAAGAAATTGTCAGGTAGATAGCGTGAAAACCTCATAAGAGAAAAAATTTCGAAAATAATTATTTCTTATTGAACATATTAATTTATATATAGAGGGCATTATACATACATGCCAGATGGCATTATACATACATGCCACACGCTAAGAGGGACAATTAGTCATTTCTACCATATATATGAAAAAACAAGTCAAAAATAGAAAATGCTAAGATGATTTTATAGTGAATCTTTCAGTACCGGTTTCGGTCATTTTGAGACCTTTTCAACTGTAACGATTAAATAATTAAATTTAGAAAAATTTAGAAAAATTAGAAGAAAGATTTTTTTAAAGGAATACTTCCATAGTAGTGTTCAGATATAGGTGGCATTCTGCCTTTCTCTGACTCCCTTGTTTGCACTTGTGTATTCGAGGTCGTTGTGAGTTCTTGAGGGGGTGGGAGAGGGAAAATCTGGGCTGGTCAGTGGCGACCGGCAGTCGCTGCGTAGGCGTTATACTTAAAGACATTAGTGACAAGGTTAAGGGGTCGAAGGTGGAGAAGTAGAAGAAGAAGAAGAAGAAGAAGAAGATGACGGTGCCGATGATGATGACGATGAAGAAGAAGAAGGAGAAGGAGAAGATGACGATGATGATGGTGGTGATGACGACGACGACGATGATGATGATAATGATGATGATGAAGAAGAAGAGGAAGAAGAAGAAAAAAAAACAGAGAAGGGAGAATATGAATGGGTGAAGATATAGCTGTGATGGGGCGATTAGTAATGGATTCTATGGAATGTAATATTTGTGTGTGTATATATATTTCTTTTATTCTTAAGTTGAGGTATATTAATTGTTTGTCGTAGACCCGTTAAGAAGTGGCCTGTATTTTATAATAAAGAGATTTTCTTTACTTATTAGTTGTCTCGAGGTTGTATCGTCCCTAAATTGGTAGAGGGGGAAAATTCTGAAGTTTGGTGTTTTTTTGTTGGCGCAAGTATCTATGTGTTGGCTAAAAGCTAGTTTTCTGTTTTGGGGAATTTTTATCTGGGATCTGTGCAGGGCCATTCGTTTACGCAAACCATTTTTTGTTTGGCCTATGTACTGCTCTTGACACCCGGAGCAGGTTAGTGAGTATATTAGGTTCTCCGAAGCACATGTGAAGTTGCTTTTCACTGTAAACCGTTGTCCCTGTTTGAAGGAAAACTCAGAACCCTCGATTAGATAGTCGCATATCCCGCAATTGGGTCTTCCACATTTTTTTACTGTCGGCTTCTGTGTTGAAGAGTGAATTCGGGCTTGTGTTAGGAGACTTTTCATGGATCTAGGCTGTCTTTTGCTTTTTATGATCGTGTGTGTTTGGAGGATTGTGTTCATTCTGTGGTTTTTTTTAGGAGGGGTATGTTGTGGAGGATGGTGCCGAAGGCTTCGTTATTCAGAGGGTTGTGTGTGGAGATGTATGGTAAGGCTTTTGGTTGTAAGTTTTTCTTTGATTTGGGATGTCATCATCATCGTCGTCGTCGTCATCACCACCATCATCATCGTCATCTTCTCCTTCTCCTTCTTCTTCTTCATCGTCATCATCATCGGCACCGTCATTTTCTTCTTCTTCTTCTACTTCTCCACCTTCGACCCCTTAACCTTGTCACTAATGTCTTTAAGTATAACGCCTACGCAGCGACTGCCGGTCGCCACTGACCAGCTCAGATTTTCCCACTCCCACCCCCTCAAGAACTCACAACGACCTCGAATACACAAGTGCAAACAAGGGAGTCAGAGAAAGGCAGAATGCCACCTATATCTGAACACTACTATGGAAGTATTCCTTTAAAAAAATCTTTCTTCTAATTTTTCTAAATTTTTCTAAATTTAATTATTTAATCGTTACAGTTGAAAAGGTCTCAAAATGACCGAAACCGGTACTGAAAGATTCACTATAAAATCATCTTAGCATTTTCTATTTTTGACTTGTTTTTTCATATATATCAACTCGTGTGTTCCTTTCCACCCTTATACATATCATTAACCCACACGAGATACAGGAAATGCCGACAAAAACAGACACAATCACCTCCATAAATGAAGAAATACTGAAAGAACTCAAGAAAATCAACACAAATTTGTCAACATTTTTGAACAAATTCGACGCGACACATCAACCCAATCGAGAGAACAATGAGGAAACAGATACGAAAAATACAACCTCCGAAATTGTTGAAAACCTTGGAAACTTATGCGAAACAATTAGAACATTTTTCTCTAACAACGCTAACCAAGGACCTCCAAACGCGTCAATATATGGGATCAATACCCCAACAACATACCAAATGAAACACCACATAATACCACAATGGAACAAATCACTCAGTGATAGAAAGTTCGCCTTTTGGAAGATGATCCAAAATAACAACAAAGCGGATATATACGAAAAATGGCTCAACCGGACCCCGTTAATCCTCCCACGGAAATTCCAGTTCAAAGCTATTACAGAGGAACCTGAAACACAAAGACACCTCAGGGAGAGAATGGCACTGGAAAAAATGAAAATGGAAATAGAACTTCTGAAATTGAGGGCCCAAACGAATGAGGACAAAATAAAATCCACCGATGAAGATATCAACGAAGAAATTCGCAAAATGACCCAAGGCCCAGATCAAGAGAAGTTCTCCAAACTATGGAAAGAGGACTGTGAAGAAGAAGAACTAAAATCTCTCCAACGCTGGGAGAAAAGCGCCATTTGGTTCTCAGACTATGAAGCCGTCTTTCAAACAGAGCACGCCTCCAACAACCCTTTCCAGAAAATAAGAAAACCAAAACAACACCCAAACACCGATACACACCTGTCTAAAAATCGGAACCTTCACTACTTTCAAAAAAAGAATACAGGACCTAACCCTAACTCTGTAAGCAACCAGCGTTACAATATCAGGAATACCCCCACTTCAAGCAGAGAAAGGATAAATCAACACCCACAGCATAGACACTGCAACCTTATCCCCACCCAAAAGAGTTACCAACGAAATCTCCGTCCCATCAACCGGTTAAACAACCATGCACAACAAACCCACACCACTTACAATGATTACCAACGAAGGCCTCCTAGAACACCACACCCGAATATGGGATATCGGGATGCTCTCCTCAATACTCCTCCAAGAACACACACCATAAATCACAACAGGAGACCCCACATCAACAAAGAACAACTATATAACAGCTACCGTCCCAACCACCGCATTCATTTTTTAGACCCAATACGCAAACACAGAGACACAAGATAGCACCAAACAAGCAGGAGGAACCAAAAGTAATAAAAATTATCAATCTAACTCACAAGGAACTAACAGCAAACCAAATAAACATACTTTCCATAGGACTCAAGTTTACACCCACCCCACAACACCCCAACTACAACGAAATGAAAGAAGAGATCGCAGAATTCTGCAGAAAATTAAGACTTACTGAGGAGCTATACGATAAATACAACGAGGACGAATCGTTAGCCAGAAATAGGAGTAACTACACCCCTCGAAAGGTAAGAACAAAACACTTGATGATTTCTGTGACCACATATCTAATTACCCATATCAACATATGCACAAACAAAAACACAAACCAAACTTCAGCAAAAAAGAATGGGCTGAGTTGAACAAATTAAAACAAGATAAAACAATAACAATCAAAGAGGCCGATAAAGGGAGTGCTGTTGTCTTAATGGATACGACTTTTTACATAACTTTGGTTCTTTCTATGCTGGAAGACACAACATACTATGAAAAGGCACAAAACTACAGTCAACAAAAAATAATGAGGGAACTAAAATCCATATTAAACCCATACAAAGCAGGGCTCACCGACAAAGAATATGATTATATGACCAATTTCACAAGTAAAACTAGCCAATTCTACGGTATACCTAAGATCCACAAAAGTGAAAAAATAAGCAACGCATGCAAGATAGCCACAGACAAAATAATTAAAGTCCCTAATCCTAATGACCTCAAATTGAGACCCATAATAGCAGGTCCCGCATGCGAAACCCACCGCCTCAGTAACTTTTTAGACACCCTGTTAAAACCACTCCTCAAACATGTCAAAAGCTATATAAGGGACGACTTAGATATGCTCATTCACCTACCGAATACTATAAACCAAAACACCATACTGGTATCCTTCGATGTAGTCAACCTCTACTCCAATATCCCCCACAACCTAGGACTAGAGGCAATCCAATTCTGGCTAGCGAATCACGCCAACGAACTACCACACCGCATCAAAAAAGAATTCGTGATAGAAGGGGTTAAATTCATCCTGGAAAATAACTTCTTCGCCTTCAATGACAACTTCTACCGACAAAAATCGGGGACTGCGATGGGTACACGAATGGTCCTCTCCTTTGCCAACCTAGTCATAGGATACCTAGAGATCAGTCTGTATCGTAAGGTTCTAGAAAGATATGGCAGCCCTTTCTCCATCTACATAGAAAACAACTGGAAGAGATATCTAGATGACTGTTTTATTCTTTGGCATAAAAATATAGAAAAACTCATAGAATTCCAGGAAATTTTAAACGGGCTGGACGTAAACATCCAATTCACGATGGAATATAGCCAGCAACAACTTCCCTTCCTCGATATCCTCATTAAGAAAGCTAATAATATAATAGAAACAGACATATACTATAAGCCTACAGACTCTAAGCAATATCTTCCATTCAATTCATGCCACCCCAGACACACCAGGATGAATATCCCCTTCAATCTAGCAAAAAGGATATGCACTATAGTCTCTAACGCAAACACCAGAGACACACGACTACAAGAACTAAAAGATACCCTTATCACCAGGAACTATCCACCTTCACTTATTGACAAGTGCATTCAACGTGCCCTTCAACTTAACATCAAGGAACTGAGACATCCCAAATCAAAGAAAAACTTACAACCAAAAGCCTTACCATACATCTCCACACACAACCCTCTCAATAACGAAGCCTTCGGCACCATCCTCCACAACATACCCCTCCTAAAAAAAGACCACAGAATGAACACAATCCTCCAAACACACACGATCATAAAAAGCAAAAGACAGCCTAGATCCATGAAAATCTTCTAACACAAGCCCGAATTCACTCTTCAACACAGAAGCCGACAGTAAAAAAATGTGGAAGACCCAATTGCGGGATATGCGACTATCTAATCGAGGGTTCTGAGTTCTCCTTCAAACAGGGACAACGGTTTACAGTGAAAAGCAACTTCACATGTGCTTCGGAGAACCTAATATACTCACTAACCTGCTCCGGGTGTCAAGAGCAGTACATAGGCCAAACAAAAAATGGTTTGCGTAAACGAATGGCCCTGCACAGATCCCAGATAAAAATTCCCCAAAACAGAAAAATAGCTTTTAGCCAACACATAGATACTTGCGCCAACAAAAAACACCAAACTTCAGAATTTTCCCCCTCTACCAATTTAGGGACGATACAACCTCGAGACAACGAATAAGTAAAGAAAATCTCTTTATTATAAAATACAGGCCACTTCTTAACGGGTCTACGACAAACAATTAATATACCTCAACTTAAGAATAAAAGAAATATATATACACACACAAATATTACATTCCATAGAATCCATTACTAATCGCCCCATCACAGCTATATCTTCACCCATTCATATTCTCCCTTCTCTGTTTTTTTTTCTTCTTCTTCCTCTCCTTCTTCATCATCATCATTATCATCATCATCGTCGTCGTCGTCATCACCACCATCATCATCGTCATCTTCTCCTTCTCCTTCTTCTTCTTCATCGTCATCATCATCGGCACCGTCATCTTCTTCTTCTTCTTCTTCTACTTCTCCCCTTCGACCCCTTAACCTTGTCACTAATGTCTTTAAGTATAACGCCTACGCAGCGACTGCCGGTCGCCACTGACCAGCCCAGATTTTCCCTCTCCCACCCCCTCAAGAACTCACAACGACCTCGAATACACAAGTGCAAACAAGGGAGTCAGAGAAAGGCAGAATGCCACCTATATCTGAACACTACTATGGAAGTATTCCTTTAAAAAAACCTTTCTTCTAATTTTTCTAAATTTTTCTAAATTTAATTATTTAATCGTTACAGTTGAAAAGGTCTCAAAATGACCGAAACCGGTACTGAAAGATTCACTATAAAATCATCTTAGCATTTTCTATTTTTGACTTGTTTTTTCATATATATATATATATATTCTTTCTCCATCTTCACTTCTTTGAACTTTTTCTAGATTTCTGATGAAGAGCTCTGCTCAAAACATGAAATCCTCTTTCTTGTCTTTACTTTCGTGAGCATTCAATAACACTGTACTTATTCCACGTCCTCACGTTTTCTTTCTTGTTCAAGTTTGGATTGATTGTATATATATATATATATATATATATATATATATATATATGCATAAATATATGTGTTCGGGGTGTCTGTGTGCGTGTGTGCGTGTTTATGTAACTACTGCTTGAAAACCGGTGTTGGTATTTTTACTTCCCCATAAATTAACGGTTCAGCAAAAAGAAGCCGATTGAATAAGTACTAGGCTTCCAAAACCAAGTCGTAACCGATTTGCTCGATTAAAAGCTTTCAAGTCGGTGCCTCAGCATGGCTGCAGTCAAATGACTGAAGCAAGTAACAGAGAAAAAAATATAGAAAAGAGCAGTGAGAAAATTCACCTATCGCAACCCCGGGCTTTACACTTCATATATACATACAGAATATATACATACATAGATACATACATATATATGTATATACATATAGTAAAATATGTAGAAAACATATATAAAAAGGAGAAGAGAAATGCCTTCATTTTACATAGTTTTAATATATTTTTATAAAAAAAAGTATATATACATATTTTATGGATGGTAAAAGTTTCATAAAATGTAGTGATATCCAACCAGTTTACGCTATTTAAATTAGCCTTTCAAGGGACATTGTTATGTAATCATTCCTTGAGACAAAGGCATCACGACATTTTGGATTTCTTGAAAAGCAAGAATGAATGGAGGGAGTGGATAAAGGAAGGCAATAGGTGCCAAGCGGGACAACTACCTCCTCAGCATTTTTGAATAGTGGTAAAGAAATTTGATTTTGAAATAGGAATGTGTAGGTGGTCAAGTTTGTATATTCAGGTAAGGTCTGTACTTTTGTATGAACAGGTTTTCCTTGTTTTAGCGTTATTTAGGAGCTTAAATCTTTGCATCCGTATAATGGAAAATATGAAAATTCGGTGTTTTATTTCTTGCGCATCGTTAATATGTTCGCTCAAAGCTATCCGCCTGTATATATATATATATATATATATGTGTGTGTGTGTGTGTGTGTGTATGTATGTATATATATATATAATATATATATATATATATATATATATTATATATATATATATATATATATATATATATATAATATATATATATATATATAGATCAATAAATGGTGGGGTTGTGATGACCGCACGTCGAGAAATGATAAGCAGGAAAAATTGTAAAAATGTAGAATGCTAAATTGAAAGAAAATTTTTATGAAATGATAAATTGATAAAATATATAAATATATATTTATTCAAACCGGTTTTCGTCATAATGGGACTTATCAAGAATAGTTAGGTAAAAACATTTTTTTAAAGTGAGAAAGGGGAAAAAGAAAATTGCATTGTTGTTTGCAAAAGAATAATAATAAATATGTACAAAAATTAAAAAATAAGTACTCCGATACATTGTGAATTCTTTGTGTATCTTGTATGCACCATTGTCTCGGATCCAAAAACACGAGAAATACGCCTTCAAGACCTCAAAAAAACACTATTACAACGCCAATATCCCTCCACCCTTATAGAGTATGGAATAAAACGCGCCAAAGAACTAGACAACATTACACTGAAAACCACCCAACCTAACACCACACACAACCCAAAATACTTCCATACATTTCCACCCACAACCCCAAAAATATTGAAGCATACACCACAATCATACAAAACCTCAGTCTACTGTCAACAGACCCAAAAATGAAAAACATTATAAATACACACAAAATCTTTAAAAAAGGCAACACAAATCTTTAAAAAAACTCTTGACAAAAGCCAAACTTCTCACACCACATCCACCCCCAGCAGTAAAAAAATGTGCACGCCCAAACTGTGGCACCTGCCCCTTCCTACTTGAAGGCTCTGAATTTACCTTCAAACAAGGAACGAAGTTTAAAATCAAGACTAACTTCTCCTGTTCTTCCGAGAACCTTATCTACGTTCTCACATGCGCTGGTTGCCAACATAATTATGTTGGACAAACGAGTCTCCCGTTACGTAAACGAGTAGCGGTGCATAAAGAACAAATAAATCTCCCGGAATACCGACAAATTCCACTGAGTGACCACATAGACTCATGCGCTAAAGACTTAAATCCCAAATTCTACATATTCCCCTTCTACCAATGTAAAGACGGGATCACCACACAGGAGAGAATTAACAAGAAGAATCTCTTTATAGAAAAATTCAAAACACAACTTAATATGCAAACTCCTCGTTGATCATACTTCCTTTTTCTACCTCATTCTTCATGGATGGACTAACACAAATATATAAGGATACCATGCATTCATCACTTAAAGCTAAAACTTATATTCTTTAAATATCATTTTTACTATTGTTGTTATTACTATCATTTTTACTATATATGACATAACAATCTGAAATGTAATTATAAATTGGTCTATGCAAATTTATATAATTAGAAAATAATATAAATAAAGTGTTAAAATCTGAATGTTAAGTTAACAAACAATTATATAAAAAAGATAATGCAAATGAAGCCAAAATGATAATTTTATAATTTAAGGTTTATTAACAACCTTTATTACAAAAAATTTGTAAAACACAAATTGAAGAACTCAAAAGAGTTGTCTCCCCTTATTCACAACACAGGAACTGAAGAACTACAATTACTACTACTTCCTGTTTTGCCAACATCCTTAATTAAACTAAATAACACATGGTCTTAATCCCATTGGATCCTAATACTTCAAGGTAATTTTTTCGTGAACAATCATTAAACTCAAGATACACAAAGAATTCACAATGTATCGGAGTACTTATTTTTTAATTTTTGTACATATTTATTATTATTCTTTTGCAAAAAACAATGCAATTTTCTTTTTTCCCCTTTCTTACTTTAAAAAAATGTTTTTACCTAACTATTCTTGATAAGTCCCATTATGACGAAAACCGGTGTGAATAAATATATATTTATATATTTTATCAATTTCTCATTTCATAAAAAATTTTTTTCGATTTAGCATTCTGCATTTTTACAATTTTTCCTTGCTATATATATATATATTATATATATATATATATATATATATATATATATATATATGTATGTATATATAATATGTTCTTTATGCAGCGTAACTCTGCGTCTCAAAGTAAGGCTCGTTTGGCTCACAGAATTGTTGCCACAACCTGAGCAGATAAGGACATAAATTAGGTTCTGGGAGGCACATGTGAATTTGGTCTTGAAATTGTTTCTCCTCGCTAGAATGGGAATTTCGAGCCTTCAGTTAGGTATGGGAATGTACCACAATTAGGTGGTCCGCATTTTTTAACTGTTGGCATCGTATGTGTTGAGTACAGTTTTTCATTCTGTTGGGTTTTCCTTTCACTTATATATATATATGTGGGGGAAAATTTATGTATGTATGTACATATAATATATATATATATATACATATATACACATATATATACATATATTTATACACGTACATAGATATATTTATATATATATCTATATACGTATATATATATATATATAATATATATATATATATATATATATATATATTTGTGTGTGTGTGTGTGTGTGCGTGTATGTCTATACTTATGCATGTATGTATATTATCAAATTGATGTAAACAATATAATAATGAATATGTTAGTATGAACATAAAATTCGGAAGGTGTTATTAATGAAAATGAAGAGATATTTCATTGAATATCAAAATACACCAGAGTGATCTTGCTTGCATTGACATTAACATTTTCATATTACATCAATGTAATAGCATATGATTGTTCAGATAAATGTGTGTAAAATCTATACGTATCTTTGGTAAACTGACACGTCAGTTGGCCTTTCAGTATAATGAGCTCGGAAATTCAATACACACATTCGAATGTTTGGGGGTGGACATCTAATTAGGTGATATTATTTATATGATTTTATAGGTTTTTTTCTATTTTATTTTATCGTACCATTGATAACAGATTGACACATATTTGCACAAGCACGTATATTTGCATATATCTATATTTTTGGAATCATTAAGATACTCAATTATTCACAGACATATTCCTCTGTGTGTGCGTGTGTATACACACATATATATATATATACGTACATAAATATACGCACACATACAAATATCTCTGTCAATAATAGAATAATTGAGTACATATATGTGTGTGTATCTCCATGCATATATATACATGTGCGTATACCCGAGCATACATGTATGTATAAGAATGTGCATGCGTTTCTGTATGTTTGTTGTATGTGTGCATGTAATTAATTATTAGTTTTATGCTAATACCAACGAGATATTTATTTTATTTTTTCCAATTTTCTCCCAGTAAACACAGCAGCAACGTTGATACTCACATTCATAGACTTTTTTTTATTTATTCTGAATACGTGATTTTCTTTTTAAAGTAATCATCATGATCATCGTTCAGTTTTTATGTTGCTTTATTCCGATATACGAATATACAAATACAGCCACCCACAGAGACACGCCACACGAGCGCATGCGCACACTGACTCACACACACATGCACACAAAGACGCACCGCATACACGCACACACGTGCATGCATACTAGATTTATATATGTGTGTATATATATATATATACAGGGTGGTGCAATAGTTTTGACCCATAGGCAATATGTTATATAATAATTTATTCAAAGGGCATGCTAAGTATGTCTACCTGCTGGAAATAACAGGCAAAACTCTTATTTAAATCGCCAAAATACACTGATAATATCTACAGAAATCAACCGTCCGAAGGCAAACGGACCAAGACAATCTCTCAGCATACATTTAAGTATTTGGATTCACATGGACCGGTTTCTGGACTGGTATAATAGCCTCACCTTCCTCAGCACGCTATACTATGATCGAGAGCCCCAACTCGTCGTATTGATGCCTATGTTGCATCTGATTCGTTTTGCGCCGAAATCGTGGCAGCCACCAGTGTAAAAATAATTTCGATACGGAGCAAATAATTCACGAAAAAGTAACTTGTGAAGGTATCATTGACTCTATTATTATCTCGTGCAACAATTTCAAAATGATAACAGAATCAATAATATAGACGATTACAGCCCCCCCCCCAAAAAAAAGGATTAAATAGATAAGTTTCTTTATTGGCCACACAGGGCTGCACACAGATGGGACAAGTTACAAGGTAGAGCTTTTCTTTTGGGGGATGAAGAGAACAAAAAACAAAAGAAAAAAAAAGGGGTGGCGTAGGTTTTCGATCAAGAGGGATCGTAAAAGGGAAGAAAAGAACAAAAAAAAAAGGAAAAGGAAAAGGAACAAAAGGAAAGAGAAATGAAAAAAGAAGAAAAAAGGGGACAAAAAAGGGGAAGAGGAAAAAAGAACGATCAATAGGGTCGTGTATCACAGTGTTATGATATATGGTGTAAAGGGGAAAGCAAGTAAGGTTTATCCGTGGGAAGGATTAAATAGATAGATAGATAGATAGATAGATAGATAGATAGATAGATAGATAGATAGATAGATAGATAGATAGATAGATAGATAGATAGATAGATAGATAGATATTCTGTCTCTGTTAATTTACTCGTGTTCCTTGCTGTTGAAGAGCGTAGGCTTGAAACGTAAAATACTTTATCACCGTCAAACTAACACACCTGCATGTTGATTATACACCTCTCTTAGCCTTTTGCTTTTCTGTAAATTTCAACTATATATATATATATATATATATATATATTATATATATATATATATATATATATATATATAGTTGAAATTTACCACCATCTGCCGGAGCCACGTGGAGAATTAGGTGTTTTCGTTCAATCAATAAACACTCACAACGCCCGGTCTGCGAATCGAGACCTACGACCGTGAGTCCGCCGCTCTAACCAATGGGACATTGCGCCTCCACATCTCTCTCTCTCTCTCTCTCTCTCTCTCTCTATATATATATATATATATATATATATATATATATATATATATGTATGTGTGTGTGTGTGTGTATGTGTGTGTGTGTGTGTATTATATACATATATACACACACACACGCACGTATATGTAAGTACATATAGACATATACTGATAGATAGATAGATAGATAGATAGATAGATAGATAGATAGATAGATAGATAGATAGATAGATAGATAGATAGATAGACCGACAAATTTCACATCGGCGAGATATTCACTGAGAGCATAAAACCAGAAGAAATGCCGATAGACATTTTGACCGACCAGCAAACAATTTCGACCAACTTGCCTTTCTCTTTTACATCTTCCTGTCTGTGCCGGTCACATCCTCGCCATTATCACCTTATTCCTCCCTCTACTCCCCTTCCTCAACATCATCATCATCATCATCATTATGATCAGAAACAACAGCGATGACAACAGCTGAAGATATTATGAAAATAACAAAGCAATAAAGAAACGAAAATGATGTCACCTCGCGACCTATTACGGTAGACTTGCTTCATTGTCTACACACGTCTGTTAACGGGTTTGTTGACTTAACCTTTTGTGACTAACAGATTTTTTCCATCATATTTTATTTTGGTTTTTGTTTTTCTCGTGTTATTTCACATTGAAATAAAAACAATGACAACTACAGCAACAAAGAAATTGCAGCAAATGTGTATAAGACAAAAGTATATTTTGTATTTTATCATATGTTTATTCAGCGACCAGTATCACAGCGTTATACCATCACAGTATTATCGTATCAAAGGGCCGATATCAACATCAACAGTATCAGAATCGGAATCAGGATCATAGGCATGACGGCTTTTGGGGATAGTAGTGTTGATAATAGTGATCATTATCATCATCTCGCGTACCACCACCATCATCATCATCATCATCATTGTTATTTATTGACCAAATGATTTCATTAGCATCTTTATCATTCATGGCCTTATTGTCATTAGTAAGTGTAGGAATATTTTGCCAGACTCATTAGTGTCATAAAAAATTATTTCTACTATTTGTTCGAGCATCTTGCATTCAGAGTTCGATCCTCGTCGAGGTCACTCTTGCGTTTCGTCAGTCCAAAGTCGACGATATAAAGTAACAGTCAATTAATGGCATCGATAGAAGCGAATTGTATACTCTCTCTTTAAAACTGCTGGCCGGCTGCCAATATTTGAAATTATTATTATTATTATTATTATTATTATTATTATTATTATTATTATTATTATTATTATTATATATTATTAATATGAAGGCAGCGAGCTGACCGAATTATTGGCACGACGGGCGAAATGCCTAACGGTATTTCGTCTGCCGGTATGTTCTGAGTTCAAACTCCGCCGGGTTCGACTTTGCCTTTCATCCTTTCGGGGTCGATAAATTAAGTACCAGTTACGCACTGGGGTCGATATAATCGACTTAATACCTATGTCTGTCCATGTTTGTCCCCTCTATATTTAGCCCCTTGTGGGTAATAAAGAAATAGGTATTTCGTCTGCCGTTCCGTTCTGAGATCAAATTCCGCCGAGGTCGACTTTGCTTTTCATCCTTTCGGGGTCGATTAAATAAGTACCAGTTACGCACTGGGGCCGATATATAATCGACTTAATCCGTTTGTCTATCCTTGTTTGTCCTCTCTGTGTTTAGCCCCTTGTGGGTAGTAAAGAAGTAGGTATTTCGTCTGCCGTTACGTTCTGAGTTCAAATTCCGCCGAGGTCGACTTTGCCTTTCATCCTTTCGGGGTCGATTAAATAAGTACCAGTTACGCACTGGGGTCGATATAATCGACTTCATCCGTTTGTCTGTCCTTGTTCATTCTCTCTGTGTTTAGCCCCCTGTGGGTAGTAAAGAAATAGGTATTTCATGTGACGCTAAGTTCTAAGTTCAAATTCCGCCTAGATCGATTTTGCCTTTCATCCTTTCGAGGTCTATAAATTAAGTACCAATGAAACACTGAGGTCGATGTAATCGACTAGTCCCCCACCCAAAAAATGTCAGGCCTTGTGCCTATTGTAGAAAGTATTATTATTATTATTGTTGTTGTTGTTGTTGTTGTTATTATTATTATTATTGTTATTATTATTGTTATTATCATTATTATTATTATTGAGTGAGAGAGCAGTGCATGCCATCAAAGTGATACTGGGGTAACATATACAAAGCCCAGTATACCCATCGTGACTACCTGTCTGATAAGGGCACACTAGGTACATGCATCACAACCATGTGTGCGTGACATGGTGATCTCATATTGAGATAAGCAGCGCATGAACTCGTAGGTGGGGTCCAATTAGAATTTTCTTCAGGTCGAGTAACTCATCCCACTCAAAAGGTCCCTGAATAATTATTGTTTAAGGATGTTGAACGAAACACTAATGTTTCCGAAGGTGAATTATTCAAATCGCAAATAATTCTTCTCAACACATAGCTATGATGCTCCCCAACTACTTCTGTTCGTGATCAGAGATGCACGTATCGTCAGCCACTAAGGGACATGCTCAACTGGTTAAGGTCAAGCAACTGACAACCAAATCTGTGGTATTGAGCAAAATATTTGCTGTTAGCCAATCTTTTATGCCAGGACAAAACAATGTACATGATAACACTTCCAATCAGTTAAGATCAGGAGCCATTCTACCTCAATAGCTATTGTTATATGTGCAGAGTGACAACGATGTTCGGGATGCACTATGTCCGAACGTTATCGATTCGTGGGTGTATGTCTAACAGCTGTTATGTGAGGAACGGATCTAGGTATCAGCCGAATTTTTCAAGAATTTGGAACCATCAGGTGCTTTCGGCAATGAACAGCAGTAAATATTTCCCGGGCCAAGTGTTTCTAGGAAAGCAAGAGGGAAAGGGAGGAGCTTCTACACGATAAATTTTATTAGTGGGCAGTGAGAAATGCGGAATTGGAACGGTTGAAACCAGTGGTTTTCAACTGGGGTCCATATGACCCCTGGGGATTCCATAAGATTTCTGCGTGGGAGGAGGGTTCGCTCTAGCAAAATAGCAAATTGAGGATTCACAGTATTATTTTAAGTGTTCATGTAAAGTTTTTTATTTCAATGTATCTATTGCAAGAAATAGGTTTCTTTTGTCTAACGTTTTTCATAGTTCAACCTATGCAAGTTAATGTGCGAAAAACAAAATAGGGATTTTGAAAGAAGTATCTATAGAACTAGTTTTCAAACACCGAATGGCTATGGGAGTCCACCAGAATGAAATTGTTATCAGAAGGGTCCGTAGTTAAAAGTTGGTTGAGAATTCCTGACTTAAGTGATTCTTCTCTAACATCGCAGCTCTATGTTCACGCCAAAAAACTGAAATGAGCCGCTTGTCCATGCTGAATTGAGTAACCAGATGCCGTTTTCCAGCTTCTCCGTATCATCTTCTAAAGTTATTCCTCCATCCTTTTGGATGATCCATTCTCGACCCTTTCGTTTTGTTTGTTCCATACAATATAGATTAATATTCATTATCAATTCATAATGGCTTTGTTGCTATGTTGATCTGACATTTTACTCGAGGTAAATCCTCCTTGGTATTTGATCTGTATTTACCCTCTATACTGACCTCCAACGTCTTCAGAACTCGCAGCCAATAGCATATTCCGTTATTATTTATCTCATTATTCAGCGCTTCATTCGGTAATATTTGTTGTGTTGTGACCCCCTTCGGTCATGAATGACCATGGGATTGCACCTAGAAAGTTACCCTCCGAGGCACAAGTCTGGGCAAGGTTGTTTATGGAAAACCAGCAGTCGCCCACGCATACCAGCCTTCCCTCTCCACGCCACCGATGTTATCCAAGGGAAAGGCAATGGCCGATACAGCTTGGCACCAGTGACGTCGCAGCTCATTTATAAACGTGCAAGTGCCCGAGCACTCCACAGATACGTGTACACTTAACGTAGTTCTCAGGGACATTCAGCGTGACACAGAGTGTGACAAGGCTGGCCCTTTGAAATACAGATACAACAGAAACAGGAAGGAAGAGTAAGAGAAAGTTGTGGTAAAAGAGTTCGGCAGGGTTCACCACCAACCCCTGCCGGAGCCTCGTGGAGCTTTAGATGTTTTCGCTCAATAAACACTCACAATGCCCGGTCTGGGAATCGAAACAGCGATCCTATGACCGCGAGTCCGCTGCTCTAACCACTGGGCCATTGCGCCTCGACAATTCGCTAATATTTATGTCATTATTATTCGTATCATTATGCATATTATAATTGTAGTCATTCTTGTTTCTGTTGTCTTTACTGTGGTTCATACTTCTCTTTCTACTTTTATCTGTTGGCTGTTATGTGTGATGTTAATGGCGAGTGAAATAATTCCTCACAGGATTTATTCACACAGAATCGCATGTATTTGCATCTATCTTAGTATAAGTTTGTATGCATGATGTGTGCGCTTGTGTATGTAAGTGTATACCACTCTCTATGTGAAAATGCATGAATAAGAAAATATATACATATATATATATATACATACGTGTATGTGTATGTTTGTGTGTTTGTGTATGTGTGTGTGTGTTTATGTTTAATTCTTTAGAGAAGATTGTCATCTTCCACTAATTCAACAGCTTCTATTTACTGAGGTGGTGAAAGGCGAGTTTCTATGTTAAGGCATTAAATCTCTAAAATATAGCTTTCCCTCCACAGTTATATTTAACTCGTATTCAACTAACTTCCATTTCTGATCTCTTTGATCATTCATTCAACGATTATGCTATGCATATATGTATACAAGTTATATGTATACATATATACCTATATCTATCTATCTATCTATATATATAAATATGCAGTGAGGGCGCGTGGCTTAGTGGTTAGGGCATTCGGCTCATGATCGTAAGGTTGTGAGTTCGATTCCCGGCGACGCGTTGTGTCCTTGAGCAAGACACTTTATTTCACGTTGCTCCAGTCCACTCAGCTGGCAAAAATGAGTTGTACTTGTATTTTAAAGGGTCAGCCTTGTCACTCTCTGTGTCACGCTGATTATCCCCGAGAACTACGCTAAGGGTACACGTGTCTGTGGAATGCTCAGCCATTTGCACGTTAATTTCACGAGCAAGCTGTTCCGTTGATCGTATCAGCTGGGACCCTCGTCGTCGTAACCGGCGGAGTCTTTTAAATATATAAATATATATATATATATATATATATATATATATATATATATATATATAATATATATATATATATATATATATATGTATATGTATATATATAACAGGCTGTGTGTTGAGAAGCTTGCTTCCCAACTACATGGTTCTGGATTTAGTCCAATTGTGTGGCACCTTGGGTAAGTGCCTTCTACTATAGCCTCGGGCCGACCAAAGCCTTGTAAGTGGATTTGTCAGAGGGAAACTGAAAGGGGCCTGTCGTGTATATACGAACGTGTGTGTGTGTATGCATGTGTGTGTGTGTGTGTGTGTTTCTCCACCCTCCATCGCCTGACAACTGATGTTGGTGTGTTTACGTCCCAATAACGTAGCGATTCGACAAAAAGACCCTGCAGAATAAGCACTAGGCTTAAATAGAATAAGTCGTGAGGTCGATTTCTTCGACTAAAGGCATAGCCGTAGTCAAATGACTGAAGCAAGTAAAAGAATAAAAGAAATATACATATGTGTGTGTGAGTGTGTGTGTGTGGGGGGGTATGCAATATATATATATATATATATATCGCCATGTTGATTCGGTAGCTTCTGCACGCATTTTTTTTCTCTCCTTGTTTCTCTCCGTGTTTCTTTTCTGTGTATCTTTCTGTTGAAGAGCGTAGGCTCTAAACGTAAAAGACTTGTTTTATTTATATTCCTGAGCACCATACTAATACAATTGTTTGTTTTTATTCCACCTGCCTTCGTATTTTGTTTATTTTCATAAAGCTTCCCGTTATATATATATATATATATATATATATATATATACTTTGGGTATGATAGATGAGTTCAGCAGATGAACATGGTACTTAAGTTGAGGCACCAGAATTTAGTACGGTAATCTCTATGCAATTTCAAAGTAAGATGATTAAAATCAAAATAAGCAATAAGGATATCCAGATTAATGCAGTACAATGGTTTCATGCAACTCCATTTAATTGAACAATGCAATCATTTCATCGATTTAAAATGCAGAGCAATCTTCAGCTGCACAATTACATAGAATTTAATTAAATTAAAACAGATGGACATATTAGTATAATTATAGTAATTATAAGGAGATAGACAAAGAACATGCTGTCCCAACTCCAGTTTAGAAGTTACTGAATTTTTCAGGAAGATATACATTGTTAGCCCTGTTGTCTTCGGAGCTTCAACAGAATCTGCATGTCCATGTACAACTCAGCTGACTACAAGCTGTTTCTTGTCACCTCTGCATTCATCAGACGCTCGTGTTTCACAGCAAAGGTGACCTTCATAGCAATATCCCAGACTGTAATCCCTGTTTCGTCTTCTAATATATTCTAGTACCTTCCTGTATGGAACTTTGTTTTCTCGCTTCCCTCAGTTTTAAATATAAGACATACACAGTGATACGTCCCGAGCAGTTCTATGGAACACGCAAAGGGCGATATATCGCCAATATTTCCTTACATAGTTCCCTCCATAGTATATGGAATATCTCTTCGTTTTACGTCAAACAGTATGTTTTCTGCTTCTCCTTACTTCAATAGAGCTCCTTTTACTTGTGACCACTCTGTCTAACTTTTTGGTTTTTTATCTCCTTTCCGAGAACCAACAAATGTCCTGTAACACTCACATATTAATAACACTTAAAACAATATTTTTATTGTACTTGTTAACGTATTTTGTTCAGCTGTCATTATTTTTCTTTTTGTTTCTCTCAATGCGTTTTTCTTTAAGAAAATGTCGTTAATCTTTTCTACCAACACACACTCAAGGCACTAATCCACAATCTCGTTTTGTTTTTATTTTTCTGGAAGTATGGAAGGCACTTAGATCCTGAGGATGAACACCTAACTGCTTTCTGCTAAATGTCAAGTCAGCACTGACAAACTGCATATATTATGTTTTGGAAAGGCGGCTAGCTGGCAGAAACTTTAGCGCGCCGGATGAAATGCTTAGCGGTATTTCGTCTGTCGTTACGTTCTGAGTTCAAATTCCGCCGAGGTCGACTTTGCCTTTCATCCTTTCGGGGTCGATAAATAAAGTACCAGTTTTGCACTGGGGTCGATGTAATCGACTTAATCCGTTTGTCTGTCCTTGTTTGTCCTCTCTGTGTTTAGCCCCTTGTGGGTAGTAAAGAAATAGGTATTTCGTCTGTCGTTCCGTTCTGAGTTCAAATCCCGCCGAGGTCGACTTTGCCTTTCATCCTTTCGGGGTCGATAAATAAAGTACCAATTTCGCACTGGGGTCGATGTAATCGACTTACTCCCTTTGTCTGTCCTTGTTTATCCCCTCTGTGTTTAGCCCCTTGTGGGCAGTAAAGAAATATGTATTATGCTTTGGAAGTAACTATCAGACATGTATCAATGTCGCCTCAGTATTTCTGCGTCCCATACACTGTAGAATTATATGGGCTGGTGTGAGACGCACTAACTTGGATTGAACCTCTATTTTGTTTCCATTTATACAAAAAGTCCCATATGGTACGCTATTGCCTTCTTCGGTCGATGTAGAAAATCTCACGCCTCATGTTCGCGAGTGCTGCCATTAACATTTGTAAAGGTATGACAAATAAATTTCGATGTGACTCTGGTAACGCACATCACCGTCACTTTCTTTCTCTTTCGCTAAATTGTGATAGCTCCAGGTGAAAACTGAAACTTTACTTGGCAGCAACATAATGCGTTTTTGTATTATATTGCTGACAGGTGAACTTTCTTTCGTTAAATTTATCCATATCCAAAGCTCGTTTGTTGTACAAGGTGTTTGCGAAAGACAAAGCTGGCATTCCATTCAAATTGCTAGCAGAATTGTTAGAAGGCCGGGCAAAATGCTTAATGACATTTAATACGTCTTTACGTTTTGAGTTCAAATTCCGCCGGGGTCGACTTTGCCTTTCATCTTTTGGAAGTTGATAGCATGCGTACCAGTTGAATACTGGGCTTAATATAATCAACTTTCACCTCCCCCAACATGTCAGGCCTTGTGCTTATAGTAGAAAGGATCATTGCTAATTCATTGCGAGCTGGCAGAACCGTTGGCATGCCGGATAAAATGCTGAGCGGTATTTCGTCTGGCGCTACGTTCTGAGTTCAAATTCCGCGAGGTCGACTATGCCTTTCATCCATACGGGGTCCATAAATTAAGTACCAATGAAACACTGGGGTCGTTACAATCGACTAGCACTCTCCCAAAAAATTTGAGGGCTTGTGCCTATAATAGAAAAGGATTATTATTATTATTATTATTATTATTATTATTATTATTATTATTATTATTGTTATTATTAATTTCATTATTATTATAATTATTATTATTATTAATTTCATTATTATTATAATAATAATAATTATTATTATTATTATTATTGTTGTTGTTGCTGTTGTTGTTGTTGCTTTGGTTAAACTCTCATCACGCGTGCATAATACAGCAACTACTACTATGTCTTCGCTTTCAAATTTTGTGTCACACAAGCAGTAATTTCGATGTTAGGGCTAAGTCGATTACAGTGACCTTCAGTGTTCAACTGGTACTTAGAAAAGATAAAAGGCAAAATCAACCTCAATGGAATTTGAACTCATAACGTAAAGACGGACGAAATGCCGCAACGCATTTTGCTCGGCGTGCTAATAATTCTGCAAGCTCGCTGCCTTTCCTAGTAGTAGTAGTAGTAGTAGTAGTAGTAGTAGTAGTAGTAGTAGTAGTAGTAGCAGCAGCAGCATTAGTAGTAGTAGTAGTAGTAGTAGTAGTAGTAGTAGTAGTAGTAGGAAAAAAGGAAGGAAGGAAAGAAGGAAGGAAGGAAGGAAGGAAGGAAGGAAGGAAGGAAAGAAGGAAGGAAGGAAGGAAGGAAGGAAGGAAGGAAAGAAGGAAGGAAGGAAGGAAAGAAGGAAGGAAGGAAGGATAGGAGGTTGAGGAGGAAGAGGAGGAAGGACGAGGAGGAAGAGGAAGATGAGGACAACGAGGTGGTGGACGAGGAGTAGGAGGACGACGACGAGGGGGTGGACGAGGAGAAGGAAGTGGAGGGGGACGACGGGGAGGAAAAAAGAAGTATTATGTTCAATATACACACAAGACCTGAGACACCACAGAAGACATATATACACAAAGAGGTGTCTAAATCGAATCATGTTATCAGCGATGTTAGTTTCTTCGCAGATGGCGCCATTGACCCAACAAAATTTCCATATCTTTGCGACTGACGTAAAATTCTAAGAACGTATAACGAATTATTACTCTATGACTTTTTTTTTAATCGTCAACATCCTTATTAAGTTATCTTCATTTCTTTCCATTTTGATGGTAGTCTGTGGTATTGAAATGCTTTACAATGAATGAAGTTGTTGACGATGACAATGATTTTGATGTGAAAGAGGAAGAGGATAAAGTTGATGATGGATATCATGAGGAGGAAGAGGTGGAGGTCGATGAAAATGAGGAGGAGGAGGAAGAAGAGAAGGATATCTTTTATTGCGACTAGAGCAAAATCATGTAAGCAAAAATAAAGAAAAAAACACGTTAGTACGGTGTTCCATAAATATATTCTTATATACATAGTTATATATAAATGTGATTGGAGCAAAGACAGTTTGTAATATATTAAGGCAGATTAATTTATTTTAATTGTGGAGGCACACGGCCTAGTGGTTAGAGCAGCGGTCTCGTGGTCGAGGGATCAGGAGTTCGAATCTCAGACCGGGTGATGTGTGTGTTCATGAGCGAAACACCTAAGCTCCACGCGGCTCCGGCAGAAGGTAATGGCGAACTTCTGCTGACTCTTTCGCCACAACTTTCTCTCACTCTTTACTCCTGCATCTAGCAGCTCACCTGCGATGGACGGGCGTCCCGTCCAGGTGGGGAACCTATACGCCAAGGAAACCGGGAAACCGGCCCTTATGAACCAGCCATGGATCGAGAAGGAACAAACAAACAGCAACAACTATTTATTTTAATTACATGTAATAATAGTACTTATAAGGACATCCCATATACCTATAAATGTAGGAGGCCGCAGCATGGGGTCTCCTCGGGGCATCCGAAGCTCATCACTTCATTATACAGTACATCCATTTGGCAACATACACGAATGTATCTGTGTGTGTGCATAAATGCATACAAACATGCATTAATGAATAGAAAGAGATATAATGCGACCGCTTATCAACCGGATGAGAGACCACCATTTAATTTAGATTAGAACTCTCCTCTCTTGTCGCTCTACAAATATTCTATAAAATACATTTTTAATTCAACAATTGTATAAAACCTGTAAATTCTTCAACATTCCATGGAGGAGAATTAAAGCATTTGTAGCTTTCAGCCTAGTTTTCTCCCACCATAAATACCCTGACGGGCTCTTTTTCTATTCTCCCTATTTCTGGTTGGGCGTATTTACTTGTGATTGTATTTGAACTCCGTAAAGACGGGCGAAATGCCGCGAAGTATTTTGCTCAGTGTTATTATCAATTTTGCCAGCTCACCACCTTATGTCGAAACTTGATATTAGTAGACTGACAGAAATCTTAAGAATAGGGCACGATTGTTTATTCATACCATGTATATTGCTGAAGCATGAACAAATCTAACAGTGCTGACCTCCATGGAATACATTAGTTCAGTCTTGTTGTATGCAGGTTTCTAATATTTTTATAGACATTTTTGTGGTTTCGCAATACATCAACCTAAGTGATATAGAATTTAAGAACTTATAGGCCAACAATCACAATACCAATATTCATTGTAGTTCTATATTGCTTATATATTGCGTTATATTGTCACAGTTTTATACACACGGATATTTATATATATATGCTTCGATTCCATTAATAATTCAGCTATTCCTTTTCAACACTGGAAAATATTTTGAAGAGAATTGCACTTGAGATAACAGTATATACTTAAAAACACACACCTGTGTGAGCTCTCAACAATCACAAAAGAAAAATTATCAAGATTTTTTCACTAAAGTGATGATATATGTTAGATCTCTTCAGTGTAGATTCTTCCATTGCAGAGTACTTGATTTCTGCAGATACCAAAAGTTTTTCTGTCTCTTTTCCTCTCTGTCTCCCTTTTCTCACTCTATGTCTCTTCCCCTCTTTCTCCCTCTTTCTCGTTCGGTCTCTCTCACTATCCACCTACAAACTACGTTGACTTTCAAGATTCGAGAATTCCTATGCCTTAAGCTCTTTTGTATATCTTCCATACAAATCTGAACGTGAATTATTTCTTCGCTGTCTTCGTTTTCACAGTGTAGAATATTAAATAATTGTGACAAGTGTGAGGAGTACAATATATTCTGATCTAATTCAACATTCACTCAGAATATCTCTTCATTACCGATCGCTTCCTGATCTTTTCAAGCCTAATACTATAGGCATTTTTTTGTTATTCCTTTTACCCTGATATCTCAGCATTCCTTTATCGGACCATCAAACTCACATTAATCTCAGTATTAGCGATTCACTTGTATTAAAATAACTGCCAATTTTCTCCGTATCTCATTCCATTCATCCCTCTTTCTGAATCGGATTTCTCTTGTGCCTCTTTCTTAGGTTTCGCAACTACTCTATCCTTTGTGTTTAAATATGTTGTTAAGAATAATAGGATACGAATTTATTAAGATTATTTATTATCCATCTTCTCGAGTTGTTCCTATTTCGTTTTCGAATACCAATATATTTGATACAAAACCTCTCTCTGCCAGTTTCCATTTGTTAACACTGTCCTTCTTTCAAATATCATTTCTCTCTACACTATTTCTGCCGCTGTAGTCATTCATCTTCTCCTTCCCCTCTTCTCACACCTTCATCGTCTTCTTTTCTTTTCTTCTCTTTTTCTTCTCTTTCTTCTCTTCCATGCTATGAAGATAATCGTGAGGATTTCGATAATCTATCACTTCTCTCACATGATCTTATTCACCATCATCATCCTTACCATCGTCGTCGTCGTCATCATCATCATCATCATCATCATCATCATCATCATCATCATCATTCTCATCATAAATATCATTACATCGTCTCTATTTTGCTCTCCTTTTGCGTTTTCTTCTTAGTATGAAGGCGAGAAGAGTAAAATATTCGAAGAATCGATATACCGTCGGATGCAATTCCTTATATAGTTAATTCACATACCTTTACGTTCAGGGTTCACAACTCGCTAGTTTTAATTTACCTGTTTATCCTTCAGAGGCCGATAAAAAAGTGTGCAGGTCAAGTATCGACCGGACTAATCAACTGCTTTCTTTCAAACTATTTTCATATTTATAGGCACAGGGGTGGCTTTGTGGTAAATAGCTTGCTTACCAGCCACATGGTTCCGGTTTCATTCCCACTGCGTGGCACCTTGGGCAAGTGCTTTCAACTATAGCCTCGGGCCGACCAAAATCTTGCGAGTGGATTTGGTAGCGGATATTTTGTGTGTGTGTGTGTGTGTGTGTGTGTGTGTGTGTGTGTGTGTGTGTGTGTGTGTGTGTGTGTACGTGTGTGTAGGTACGTGTGTGTATGTGTGTGCGCGTGTGTGCAGAAATAAAATCTAATATAGTAAAAAGGATCGATAAATAAAGGTGGGGAATAGGAGAAAGGGTACAAGATGTAAAAAATTACAAAAATGAACAGATGCAAGATAAAATATAAAAATGAAATATTAAAAATTAAAGGGATAAAATAGAAATTAATACAATTATAAAAAATAATGCAAATAATAATTTAAAACATTCGACGGAAAGAAAACGATAAAAAATTGATAAGATGGTAACTGTAAAAAGTAAGTGGGTATAAGAGAGGATAAAATAAAATAAAAACTTGCTTTTTTTAAGGAATTTTTAGGGACCGTCGTTACGAGGAGGGAGTTGTGTTGAGTCCGAAAGGAATTTGTGCTTGTTGACTGAAAATGTAATGCTGTTCCAGGCGGAGTCGCGAGTAAGTGGATTCGTTGTGCAGAGAGAGGCCAAAGGCGGAGATATTAGAAGGGGAGTGGTTGGCGAAGTTGAAATGACGGGCGACGGGGGTGTTCGTGCGTATCCGAACATCTATTAGATGTTCGGTGAACCGATCGGCCCGCCGGCGGCCCGTCTGACCAACTTAGAGTTTATTATAGAGATTACATCTAATACAATAGATAAGGCTTGAAGAGGTGCAGGAGAAGGAGTTTCTAATGCTGGTTGGATACAGTGTGCTGGTTGGATACAGTGAGGGAGGTGGTGTTGGTGATGAAAAGGCAGATGTGACAGCAGGATCTAGAGCAAGGGAACGATCCAGCTAGGGCTGGGGGCAAGGAGAAGATGCGACGGACCAGTAGATCGCGTAGGTTACGGGCACGTTTAAAGGAGAACAAGGGTGGGTTGGGGAAAATGGGGTGGGTGGTGGGATCTAGCTGGAGACGACAGAAGGCCTGAAGGATCCTCTGACGAAGGGGTAAGGATATTTGTATTGATACATATGTATGTGTGTGTGCGTGTGCGCGCGTGTGAATGTATGCGTGTATGTTTGTGTGTATATATACATGTATATATACATGAACGAGAGAGGGCACGAGAAAGAGATGCGTGTGAAAGTCGATACGCATGTCTAGGCATGCGAGTATAGAAGCGACGAATAGACTGGATTATTAGAGCAACTGAGAGGTTACTTTGCATCATTTGTTCCCTCGCTCTACTCTGTGAGATGAAATAACATCGAGGTAAATCTTACCACTGATTTTTCCGGTAGCTCACTTAACATTCCATCAGTGTGGGCTCAAGCTCTTGACTAATGCCATTCGTTAATACATACACGAACAGGGTTTTTTGTGTTTGCTGCATATAACGTGTATGTCTGCATATGACGAGTGCCCGCGCAGTTTCCCTGTACTATACTGTATTAGTCGACTCTAGGTTGGGGTAGAATACAATTGTCTTAGAAGACGCGTATTGAGATTGAATCGAGAAAGAATTGTATACCTCCTACGTTAGTAGTTTCTCTCCAGACATGTTTGCCATTATATTTATGAATTAGAGAATACTATAGTTATTATCCCTAATGAATTTTCTGCAGATAGCTATATGTTGTAGTAATTCCTATTTGACTAGTCTATTGTATTTATTTCCTTCAATTTAAGATAAAGCATAACTGTTTAAGAAGTTTGATTGGGAACCACGGCGCGACACGTTACGCAAAAATTTCTTTACAGTAGCCTTGCGGTGGTCAATACATTGTAAGAAGAAATGCTGCTAGCTGTGGTGGTGGTGGTGATGGTGGTGATGTTGCTGCTGCTTCTAGAGGCGTCACAGGACTCTCAAACAAGTCGCTGAAGGTGTGGATAAAGAAAATACTAATGTAGCAAACGAAAGCCTAAACAATAGCATTAATATCATCAATTAACATCAAACTCTCTCAAAAATATAGACTATAATGACAACACTAAGAACAAAATCGATAACAGAAATGTAAATATCTGTGATAATGGTTGCAATAACAGCATCGGCAGAGACAGCAATGACAGAGGTGATACCGGGAGAAAAACATGTCACGAAGAAATATACAAAAACAACAGTTCTGGGATGGATGATAAGGAAAGAGACTCGAATACACGTAGTAGTCAAAATTATGACCACAAATATTGGCAAGTTGGAACCATAAGCCGGCAAGGATCTAGGAATTTTGTTTACCAATGATAAAGAGTTATATGTTGATGCCTTGGTCAAACGACAAACCCATTCAGAAACTCACACCATGTATAATGGAACAGTGTGGGTTGTGTCTACCAACTGGGCTGTGCGTAGTTCCTCAACATCGTAAAAATGACAACTATATCTTCATTCAAGAATTTATTCTGTTGTTCTATTTAGCAACGCCATTTGACGCTTGAGTTGCAAGCATTCGGGTCTACTACGTTTTGATAATAACTTCTTCCTACAATTCCTGTACATCTTAAATGAAGCCGATACTGACATAAAAGTACCGACTATACTTCCATTCGAGAATTTAATGTATTACACAGTTTAACAACACCATCTGCTCCTTGGGTTTATTTAGAGGATTCAACTTCTTCCTAGTTTTCCCGGACTCTTTGGATGAAGCTACAAGTGCTTTTCTCTGACTGAACTATAAAAGACAAAATACCATTTTGAAAATAAAGACCACTTCGGGTAATGTGATCTAATAAAAATGATGGGATAATAATGTTTAGATCACAATTTATTCTAGGCGAGATGGGAGCATTATTACCGCCACGAACAAAACGTTTCGCGATATTTCTTCCGACTCTTAACATTCTAAGTTCAAATGCCTCCGATTAAATCGACTAGCTCTTCCCACCAACAATTCCAGTTCTTGTGTCTATATTACAAAAGGATTTTAAATGACTTTAAGCCTGCTCTTTAAAAGCAGAGGAAAGAGGCTCTTTTGGATTTGTGGGCGTAACTTTTGTTTCGGAATAATGGACGAAGAAAACTTCTTACAACGCAATACAGTGCCAGAAATCTTGCCACGTTGGTTTGGCTGTGTAGTTAAGTAGTTTCCTTCGCTTCCAGTTGGATCAAAATTCGATCATCCTTAATCGTGATACCTCGGAGAAGTGACTTCATGCTAGCTAATGCCTTAGCTCGGGTAATTTGGTTAATGGTAAGTGGGCGGAAGCCTCCAATGTGAAAGGGTATCTTTCGTCAAAAGATGTAAACATGAACGAGAAAACTAGTAAAAACAGCGTTCATTGAAGAAAGTATTCACAAAATTTGTTCAGCACCAAGTCACAGACACACCTATGCCACTCTTACTCTCGACGTCATATATGGTCGCATAACCGATGATTGACTGAGTGGCAATGACGTTATAGTTAACTAAGTATGATATCAAATAAAAATAAATGAACACGTACCTCTGCGTAGAAGCAAATGACAAGTGAGTTCTAGTATCAACAGAGGTAAATGCCTGGTTTGTGATGACCGTCGTAAACATTTGTAGGAAGCTGTTAAACTGGTTGCGGATTTAATGTCTATGATCGATCTGTTTTTTAATGAGTGACATGGACATAATGACAACGAAAACGTAAACGATCGCTGTTAAAATTGCTGCACAAACTATTAGCGGGACGAGGAAAGAGCGTGAAAATCGATGAATGTCATAATGGCAGTGACAGTGAATAAACGAGGGCCTCACCTATCATCTAATCACGCCAACCAAGCCAAAACGGAATAGCACGAGTCTACAAGAGCACAAAATCCAATACTTCATTTATGAACCACGTGAAATGAAGAATTGAAGACGGTGATATCTTCACTGATGTTGTAGTAGCGTCATTCTGAAATGCTGTATATGTCTCGTTATATTTCGGCACTCGGCTATTAATGTCGAAGGTCTATGGTGAGCTGGAGTCTGAATCAGCAACAAATTACTAGGGTTTTTTCCGTTATCATACGTTTGTGTCGTAATGTGAATTGCAAATGTGATCTGTTTCTTCAACTAAAAGATATTTCTAGTTTCTTTATCAATCTCCCTTTTGTTAAAGAAACAGATCGCATTTGCAATGTGGATTTAGCATAAGTTTCCAAAGCGATCTTCATGCCAATTTCCCTATATTATGGCTCCGTTTCCATTAGTTATTTATTTACTGAATGCAGCTAGAATAAATTGATCTCGTATACAGGATGTAGCTTAATACTGTGACGTAACACATAACCGGACTTGGCAGTATGTACCATACTTTCGCAAATTACTTTAGGTGCTTGTGTAATCACCAGTAAGCATAGCCACACTCTCGGTTCTATTACTTTTAACTTGGCACATCCAGGATTATACATTCGAAAGAGGAAAGAGCTGCATTGTCACTCGGTTAGTCCAAATGTTCAACAGAGTAGACTGAAGCAGTATGAAATGACCTTCCCTGTTTAAGGCCACAACGCGCCGCTAAGTCCAAGAATCGAACCCTCGGACTTATGTGTTATTTTGCAATATAATACTAGACATAAAAAGAGCGGAAAAGGGGGCTCACTTTGAATGTTTCATATTATAAGTATTGTATTTCTTTATAGATTTCCTTCTTGTGTGATGTCAATAAATTGTTATTCCTTTAACTTGTTTCATGCAGATGCTTATTATATCCCTCACTTCCTTGTTTATGGCTAAAATTTCCAGAATACAAGAAATGGGTGCGAAAACAGTCAAAAGCATTTTTCGTAATCAATCTATGTTATACGCAGAACCCTCTTTATCTACAGCATTCAGTTATATCGTTATAGATAAAATATGATACATCCATATTAGTTTTCACAGTATTCTTTCTGAGGGATTTTTTTTATTAAGATAAACATATAAAGCATTGCAGAAATATTACTAAGTCGTTTGTATATATAGGAAGGCAGTTTATGGATCACTAGGTTTAGAGTTTCGGCGTTTTATTATTATTTTCATATACACACAACAGATGAGACTGTTGGAAAAGAAAAGAATTCTAACATCGAACTACAAGTAGACTTAGATGCCAAGAACCCTCCTATCGGGCTACAACAAGTAACTTTAAATATCGAGAACCCTCCACTATTTATTGTTTATAAAATCTCCTCTGGTCTGACTCAATCTATTCTGTTGGTACTAATCTATTCTTTTGTTATCTGAGAGCTTGCCTGCTATTGCTATGATACTCTGTTTCAACTCTTCTATTACTGTTCCAAATCCTTTCTCTTTGACTAAGTATATGGTCATGTCCTACAAAATCTTCTATTATTATTGTTATTATTATTATTATTATTATTATTATTATTATTATTATTATTATTATTATTATTATTATTATTATTAATATTATTATTATTATTATTATTATTATTATTATTATTATTATTATTATTATTATTATTCTATGTTTGACTTTTGCTTTATATTTGTACAAAGAGGGTAGATACATAGACAGAGAGGTTAATTTCCTCATTAAAAACATGATGGTAGTATGTTCTTCTCCGTCTGTAGATTTTATCACTGAGTTCAAATACACAGACGAACGGAAAACACATTGAAAATACATTCAAATTTAGATACGTTGTTGTTTGTGCATACGTATATACTCACAATAAATTAATAATGTGAACCATCTTGCACATTGAAAATTCTTTGTTATATCTAACTAATTGACATATAACACACGCCTTTTTCTAAGTTTATGAGAAGTAAGCACATCTGGCCATGTAAATGGAATCAACAACAAATGCTTCAAGGAATAATATTTTGTGTTTAATATTTCTGTTTTTCGCTATTATTATGTGGTCATTAAGATTTTAGATTGTCAACTTAATACAATGAGACAGAATATGTTTATAATAATACAGATTTCTACGGCCCACACAAATTTATGAATTTTGTGGAGAATGTGTCTGATTAAATCGTTCCAGTAATGATCATCATCATCTTCATTATCATCTTCATCACCATCCTCATTTTTCTTGTTGTTCTTCTTCTTATTATTATTATCATGGAAAGCGGTGAGCTGATAGAATCGGTATCTCGACGGACGAAATGCTTAACAGTATTTCATCTGTCTTCGTGTTCTGAGATCAAATGCCGCCAATGTCGACTTTGTCTTTCGTCCCTCCGGATCGATAAAATAAGAACCAGTTGAGCACTAGGATCAATGTAATCGACTTACTCTTCACCCAAAAAGAAATCATGCCTTGTGACTATAATAGGAGGGATTATTATTATTATTATTATTATTGTTATTATTATTATAGTTGAGACCTTCCTTCGGTCATGACTGACCGTGGGATTGTACCTAGAAAGTTACCCTCCCAGGCACAAGCCTGGGCATGGTTGTTTATGGAAGACCAGCAGTCGCCCGTGCAAACCGGCCTCCCCTCTCCACGCCACCAATGTTATCCAAGGGAAAGGCAAAAGCTGATACAGCTTGGCACCCGTGACGTCGCAACTCATTTCTACAGCTGAGTGAACTGGAGCAACGTAAAATAAAGTGTCATGCTCAAGAACACAACACACAGTCGGGTCCGAGATTCGAACTCGCATCCTCACGATCGTAAGCTCGACGCTCTAACCACTGAGCCATGTGCCTTCACACAATATAATAATAATAATAATAATAATAATAATAATAATAATAATAATAATCATCATCATCATCATCATCATCATTATCATTATTATTATTATTATTATTATTATTATTATTATTATTATTATTATTATTATTATTATCAGAAGCAGCATATATTATTGTTCTTGAAGTTTTTGATCTGTACTCAGATCTTTCCCAGACAAATATATAAGCATTTTTTTTTATGCAAGCAAAGTTTTTTCTCTTTCCAAATAAATATTTCTGGAGCATGGCGGCAACCTAGCTGAATCGTTAGCACGCTGGGTGATATGCTTAGCGGTATTTCGTCTGCTGCTACGTTCTGAGTTCAAATTCCGCCGAGGTCGACTTTGCCTTTTATCCTTTCGGGGTCGATTAAATAAGTACTAGTTACGGACAGGGGTTGATATAATCGACTTAATCCGCTTGTTTGTCCTCTCTGTTTTTAGCCCCTTGTGGGTAGTAAAGAAATAGGAATTTCGTCTGCCGCTACGTTCTGAGTTCAAATTCCGGCGAGGTCGACTTTGCCTTTCATCCTTTCGGGGTCGATTAAATAAGTACCAGTTACGCACAGGGGTTGATATAATCGACTTAATCCGCGTGTTTGTCCTCTCTGTGTTTAGCCCCTTGTGGGTAGTAAAGAAATAGGAATTTCGTCTGCCGCTACGTTCTGAGTTCAAATTCCGCCGAGGTCGACTTTATCTTTCATCCATTCGGGGTCGATTAAATAAGTACCAGTTACGCACTGGGGTCGATATAATCGACTTAATCCGTTTGTCTGTCCTTGTTTGTCCTCTTAGTGTTTAGCCCCTTGTGGGTAGTAAAGAAATAGGTATTTCGTCTGTCTTCAGACGACACTGAAGTCGATGTAATTGACTAGTCTTCTCCCTCAAAAATGGCTGCTCTTGCGGTAGCCGTTCATTATTCGTACTAGGAGTATACTGTCTTCTCCCACGTAAGTTTGTTTTAAATTTTGTTTTCAAAAGTTAACTGTTTGTTTTATTGCAAAATGCTTGATAAAACCGTCATCATTGCATAGGTCTTGTTTGTTTGTGCCCCTTGGGATGTAGCAATTTCAAAAAGAAAATTTTCATTTTGTTTCGAAAATAAATTAATAAACAGACATGGCGATTCTCGTCTTGCTACGAGACATGGAAGATGAAGTAAAAGGCAGCTTTCATAGTGAGTTACAAGACACCTCAGATTTTAGAGGCGCGTGGCTTAGTGGTTAGGGCGTTGGCCTCATGATTGTAAGATTGTGGTTTTGACTCCTGAACAGTGAGACGCGTTGTGTTCTTAAGCAAAGCACTTCATTTCACGTTGTTCCAGTCCACTCAGCTGCTGGCAAAAATGAATAATTCCGCGACGAACCGGCGTCCCGCCCAGGGAATATATACGCAATGAAACCGAAAAACTGGCCCTTATGAGTCGAGAAGCTAACTTTACCTTTATATCTCATATTTTATATATATATTAATACAACACCCTCTATTTACAGTTCGGTGCCATGCTCTAGAAGTATCTATTTGGAAAGAGAAACTCTGTGCTCGTATAAAAATATTTTATATATTTGTCTAGGAAAGATCTGAGTACAGATCATAAACTTCAAGAATAATTAACATGAGACAGACTTTCTGACATGCTAACGATTCTGCCATTTCGTCGATATAAGCTGTGGGTTATATACTGTACTATCGTATCTACCTTTCGTACCACGCACCACGAATGCCATTCCAAAAACAAAACAGTTTACTCACAAAATGTTTATATGCATATGAAAGGAAAAGTATTAATTCCTTTAAATTAAATATATAGGCCAGGGAATACAATTTACTAGCAAAGAGATGTAAGAAAGTATTACAAATATGATAGTAAGAGAAATCAATTTGAAGTAGATATTTCTGATTATTCGCAAGGTCAGCAGATTACATAAGACGTGGCCATTCGATTTCTACAACTTCATTTGGTTGATGGTACTTGATTTTTTTTATTGATCCCATAGGAGTAAAATGCAAAGTTGACCACGGCAAAATTTCAGCTCAAAATTTAAAGGTCCAGATTAAATATCGCAAAGCATTTTTTTCCGATGCCTTAAATTTTTTGCCAGTCTGGTCCCCTAGTACGAGAAAATAACACTTTTAAAGTTTTAATAGGGAAAAAATATTAATGGGATAAACTGAACAAGTTTCTTTCGGTAGTTTTATTCCTATGTGTATTTTAAAGGAAAGCTTCTAAGGAAGATTCGTTAAGTTTGTTTAACTGGGGGCCCTCGGATACAGTTGACTATATTTTTGGAAGGAAAGTATAAACTGAAACCGTTGTTATAATATAGTTATTATTTGCTTCGAAATTCGTGGAATTACCACGGATTTTGCTAGTGAGACATTATCTTACGCATAAAAAACTCAATCATTGCAACACTAATGTCTTTTCTTCCAGGCAAATAGTTTGTGCCTTATAGCTTGGTATTTATTACCTATCATTTTCTGTAGTCCTTCAACATCTGCTATTACCTACTTGCAAAAATAGACGTTTCAACGTAATGCTCGTATTTTGTCATAAATTGTGCGTGTGTGTGTGTGCGCACGAGAGAGACTGAGTGAGTGAGTAACTGTGTGTGATGGAAGTGATCTCTCTCTATATAAACGGCAGTTTGTCTGTCTGTGTGTCTGTGTGTCTGTGTGTCTGTCAGGTTGTACCCTCACCCTGACCACGGCTTTCAACCGATTCTGATGAAACTTGACACACACATAGCCCAATGTCATAATTCAAAACTAACGCAGTGAAAATTTTGAAAAGTTCCCCCAGTTCTGAAAAATATCGATAAATTCGACATGGGGTCGAGAATCTAAGCTTTTTATATGCAACACATTTTCTGTCTAGGGGACACAACTCGACCTTTTTATCGCCCACAGGGACAGCTAGGAACATCATATACACAGAAGTATTCGAGTGAAGTGAAGACATTGCAACCTACACATGCGCCTTCGTTCCCTAGAGGGAAAGGACTAGATTGGGATTAGTCGTTGCCTACTAGGGTCTCTTACATACCCGGGCAACGTCAGGCTATGCTGCTAGTCAACTATAAACGTATTGATCCACTTCTTAAAGAAATCGTTCTTCTCGCGAGATGAGGGGATATTACCAAAGCCAGTGTTTTAGAAATACTCATCGTATTCACCTCGGGTGTATGGAAGCTATAGGATGACACATAGGTTTTGAACACCGTAAACTAAAGCAATTCCTACCGTTTTTTTATTAATTGATCACCGTCTTAACAGTAATCTTACTCTTTTGCTCTTTTACTTGTTTCAGTCATTTGACTGTGGCCATGCTGGAGCACCGCCTTTAGTCAAGCAAATCGACCCCAGGACTTATTTTTTGTAAGCCTAGTACTTATTCTATCGGTCTCTTTTGCCAAACCGTTAAGTTACGAGGACGTAAACACACCAGCATCGGTTGTCAAGCGATGTCGAGGGGGAGGGTACAAACACAGACACAAACATACACACACAAACACACACACACATATATATATATATATATATATATATATATATATATATATATATATTATATATATATATATATATATATATATATATACATACATATATGCGACGGGCTTCTTTCAGTTTCCGTCTACCAAATCCTCTCACAAGGCTTTGGTCGGCCCGAGGCTATAGTAGAAGACGCTTGCCCAATGTGCCACTCACTGGGACTGAACCCGGAATCATGTGATTGAGAAGCAAGCTACTTACCACACAGCCACTCCTACGCCTATGTCTTAGAGGGAAAACAGCTTTGCCTTTCATAAATGGACTGTTTAATTTGAATGAATATCAAATTCAAAAAATAATTCCTGTTAAGATTACTTTTTTCTCAGACTAAGGCAACGAGTTGGCGGAATCGTTAGCATGCAGGAAAAATGCTCAACCACATTTTATCTATCTTCATGTTTTGAGTTCAAATTCCGCCGAGGTTGACTTCACCTTTCATCATTTCACGGTCAATAAAATAAGACCATCTGAACACTGGGGATGATGTAACCGACCTACCCATCCCCCTCGAAATTGCTGGCCTTGTGTCAAAATTTGAAACTAATATTTTTTCTCAACGCTACCAGTAGCATTTTTTTACTCTTAAGAAAAAGATGATTGCTCCAATAGACTTCGATTGTTTTCGTAGAACTACTTTTAGGGATGGATGGAAGCACTCCGTCGGTTACGACGACGAGGGTTCCGGTTGATCCGATCAACGGAACAGCCAGCTCGTGAAATTAACGTGTAAGTGGCTGAGCACTCCACAGACACGTGTACCCTTAACGTAGTTCTCGGGGATATTCAGTGTGACACAGAGAGTGACAAGGCCGGCCCTTTGAAATACAGGTACAACAGAAACAGGAAGTAAGAGCGAGAGAAAGTTGTGGTGAAAGAGTACAGCAAGGATCACCACCATCGTGGAGCTTTAGGTGTTTTCGCTCAATAAACACTCACAACGCCCGGTCTGGGAATCGAAACCACGATCCCACGAGTTCGCTGCCCTAATCACTGGGCCATTGCGCCTCCACACTTTTAGGGATACTCATATAATGAAAAGCGAAATTACCTGAACAGGATTTAAATGCGAAATAAAATGAATCGTACACATAACAAAGACGATATATTTTCTCCGGTATTATACCGATGCACAACCTTGTTTCTATTCAACCGAGTATGAAATTTAGAATGTTAAGTACAGTGGGGGAAATAGTAGAGCGTCGGCATAGAAAGGTGATGGAGATTTTTCTTTGTATCTACGTGCTGAATTCAAAACGATGGAAATCGTACAGGGGTTGAACAAAATAACGGAAACACTTTAAAATTTTAAACAAATTTATTTTAATGTAGGTTAAGACCGCCTTTGGCAGTAATTACAGCATAAATTCTACGAGGTATGGACTCGTATAGATTTTGAATTGTTTCCAAAGGATTTTTTGTCCATTCTTCAGCTAAAACTGTCTCCAGTTCTTTTATTTTTGATGGTGGAGGATATCGACTCCTTACGTGTTTTTCTAAAATGAACCATAAATGTTCAATAATATTGAGATCTGAGGACTGTGGTGGCCAGATGAGATGTTCAACTTCACTAGAATGTTTCTCGTGCCATTCAGTAACAATTTTAGCATTATCATCCTGAAAGATTGTGGAGCATTATCATCCTGAAAGATTGTGTTTCCCTCCGGAAACAATTCCGCAACGATAGGATGAATTTGATCAGATAAAATGCTTAAATAGTCTTGACTATCGTTGCGGAAACCATTGGGCCGGCTGATTTTGGTTTTCTTCCGGAGTTTTGTTTCGACGTACTTCTTGATACACCAAGCATTTCGGCTGTTTTCGTTACGCTAGCGCCAGCCATACAAGCACCAACAATTTGACCTGTTTGAAAGTACGTTAGATGTGTCATTTTAATGAATTTTAATTACCTTTCTCTGATGATATCTAAAACAAAACAGCAATTTTAGCAAAACATATTAAGCAACACTAATAATAAATCAAATGAACATCAAAACGAACAAGCTTTTGATGGTTTTATAGAAATTTCAAAATTATGATGCAATGACGTTAAGTCTTTCCAATATTTTGTCCAACACCTGCATCATTGTTTCTGATTTAGGCACAAATCCATCAGTTTTGAAGGGTCGAGTGCGCTAGTCGATATCAACTTTACTGAAACGCCATTTCATCGAACCCGGAGGGCTGAAACTCAAAGCTGACCTGGGTGGGATTTGAACTTAGAACGTAAAAAACCAGAGGAAACAGCAAAAAATATTTTTCTGATTGACTAATGATTGTATCAGTTCGCCATTTTTTGCAAATTATATAAATAAAATGAGTTATTTAATTAATTATAGACCTTCGCTTATAAATTTATCAGCTGTCAATATTCAAAATCAATATTAAAAATGTAAACTTGGAAATTATTTTAAAATCTCGATATTCTTTCACCAGACACAAAGACTTCAAACTTCTAGGCTGGAGAGGGTGGGGTACTAATAGAAATCTAACATTCTTATGTCCTCCGAATGTATTAGTTATATAATTAAAAATAATGGAGGCGCAACGGCCCAGTGGTTAGGGTAGCGAACTCGCGGTCGGAGGATCGCGGTTTCGATTCCCAGACCGGGCGTTGTGTGTGTTTATTGAGCGAAAACACGTAAAGCTCCACGAGGCTCCGGCAGGGGGTGGTGGCGACCCCTGTTGTACTCTTTCGCCCCAACTTTCTCTCACTCTTTCTTTCTGTTTCTTGAGTAACGCTGCGATGGACTGGCGTCCCGTCCAGCTGGGGGTAACACATACGCCACAGAAACCGGGAAACCGGGCCCACGAGCCTGGCTAGGCTTGAAAAGGGCGCATAAAAAAAAATCAAAAATATAGTAGTTTAAATTAGGAAGGAAAAAAAATCTACTTTCAGCTTACCAAGATTTCAAAATTGATTTCTTACTACTTGGAACAAAGCCAAGAATTGGTTAGAGAAAGAAGGATGTTTTGTGGTGTGTAATTTTCAACGGTTTTATTAGCGTATTTCATCTGAAATCTTTTAAAACCGAAACCAAAGCCGAATCGTGAACTCTGCTCTCTAGGATTGTTATACTACAATTTTCGGATTATCTTTTACTTGTTTCCGTAATAGTAGTTAATATATCGTCGAAAGTGGTAGCATGTCGTCATCAAGGAAACGGAGAAGATGGAAAACAACAGCATCAAGATGCAGAGATGAGACGTCAAAGACGAAAGGATCGACACGCACTTCCTCGTCCCCCGCCGACCTACCCTTCTATACCACCCTTGGCCTGAACAGCCTCTTTAAGCACTTGCACTCATCGCAACCATCAGGATGAAGAGGCACAATCATCCGTGACACATTAACTACTCAGATACGAATTAATGTCGATGGCAACGATTTATTATTATTTCTTTATTGCCCACAAGGGGCTAAACATAGAGGGGAAAACAAGGACAGACAAACGGATTAAGTCAATTACATCGACCCCAGTGCGTAACTGGTACTTTATTTGATCGACTCCGAAAGGAGGAAAAGCAAAGTTGACCTCGGCGGAATTTGAACTCAGAACATAACTGCAGACGAAATACATATTTCGTTACTACCCAGAAGGGGCTAAACACAGAGGGGACAAACAAGGACAGACAAACGGATTAAGTCGATTACATCGACCCCAGTGCGTAACTGGTACTTAATTTATCGACTCCGAAAGGCTGAAAAGTAAAGTCAACCTCGGCGGAATTTAAACTCAGAACGTAACGGCAGACGAAATATCGCTAACGTTTCTGCCAGCTGGCCGCCTTTATTCTATCAACTATTTTTTCTATCATCACCTTCCTGGAACGCTAATTTTGGTTGTCAAGCTGCATATGTGTGTGGGGTAGACGGGGGCAGATACAAACAAGTACAAATACATATATAAAGATAAATAGATACAAATACACACACACACACACACACACACATAATTGAAGGATCTAAGTGAAAATCATTGAAAGTTGAATTGAACCATTTCTGAAATATATTCATGTCCTCTTGAAAACAATTCTTCAAAGTTAATTTTATAGTTATTGTTGTTGTATAGCCCTGGGTCCGTTTAATCAAATGCACCAATGAGACAAATGTAGCTGGACGAACAATAAAGTACGATTTACAAGTCTGTAATAAAGGATGTGCGATAGAGTCCTCTACTGCAGGACACAGCCGCGCATTTTTATATGGAAATGATAAATTGTATGTGAACATTCTATAAAGCTTTTTGCTGAACTGATTTTTGAAGTTGTGATTTGTTGTTATTTTTGATAATGATGATGATGATGATGATGATGGTGAAATGGAGGAGGGAGGTGGTTGAGGTGGGAGATAGAGGAGAGAGTGGAGGAAGGAGGGAGTGGAGGAAGGAGGGAGTGGAGGAAGGATGGTGGGAGGGATGTGGAGGAGGAGGAGGGGAGATAGAGGAGGAAGGAGGGAGGGATGGAGGAGGAGGAGGAGGAGGAGGAAAAGAACAAGCAATAAGATGAGGAAGCTGATGACGATGACGATAACGACGACAACGATGACTACGATGATGACGATGATGGTCATGATGACGATGACGAGGGCGACCAAGACGACGATGACGACGATAGCGTTGACAACGACGACGATGACGACGACCACGACGAGGAGAACGAAAACTAAAATGAGGATGAAGATGACGTTGGTGAGTCTCCAGTTAACTCTCATGAATCAAACCTTTTAAGAAATACGTGTCTGGGGTGAGTCATTTTCTTTTTGCGCCACTCACCGGTAAAATTTCCACTTATTTTTTATTTTTATTTTCCTAAAATTTTCAAGACTATTAAAAAGGTTGCAAGACGCAACGAAAATTTTAGGAAAATAAAAAGAAGAAATAAGTGGGAATTTTTTCCGGTGAGTGTGTTAAATTATAAGGCACAAAAAGAAAATGACTCTCTCCAGACGCAACAGAATATGCTTCAACACACGAATTCACATAAAGAATCTTGTAAACCAAATCCAAAAACGAAATACATGATTTAACGTATCGATTAAGCTTATTCAAAACCATAATCAGAGAATTCATAGATTTGTTTGCCTACAACACTGACTACGTAGAAACTCTCTCTTTAGCTCGCATGACCCCATGTTATCTCCAGTTGAGTTGATATATGATCAAATATTCTAACCATGACCATTCCATGTTATTTCGTACATTGCTTATCCTTATTCCAGATATTTTCTAATTGTTAAGTTTTTGTTTCAAAGTAGGTTGGGTGTTATTTGATGAAGATGTTGCTGCTATTTGCTGTAGGTTATATGAACACATAGAAGTTCCTTCCATTGGTTAACAAAGTGGATGTGAAATTTGGATGGAAGGGTTTCTTCAATAAACTTGATACGATAGATATGACTCAGTTTGCGAAATGGCGGAAAAAGTACCTCGGGTGAATGTTTTACATACTGAATTCAAATAAGGTCGTACCAAAAATATGTAAAGTTCTAAAAAACTCTTCCAATTAGACTATTTATGTAATAATTAGTGAAAAATGATTCTTTTTCGGGGTACTGAAAATTTAAGACAAAAAAAAAGCAGAAGGGTTTATAGTAGGAGTAGGAGTGGCTGTGTGGTAAGTAGCTTGCTTTCCAATCACATGGTTCCGGGTTCAGTCCCACTGCGTGGCACCTTGGGCAAGTGTGTTCTACTATAGCCTCGGGCCGACCAAAGCCTTGTGAGAGGATTTGGTAGACGGAAACTGAAAGAAGCCCGTCGTATATATGTATGTGTATGTGTATATGTTTGTGTGTCTGCGTTTGTCCCCCCAATGTCACTTGACAACCGATGCTGGTGTGTTTACGTCCCCGTAGCTTAGCGGTTTGGCAAAAGAGACTGACAGAATAAGTATTAGGCTTACAAAGAATAAGTCCTGGGGTCGATTTGCTCGACTAAAGCCGTTGCTCCAGCATGGCCACAGTCAAATGACTGAAACAAGTAAAAGAGTAAGGTTGACAACTCCAATAAAATAACTAAATGAAAAATTTCAAATACAATGTTGAAGTATATGGCGATGAATCATAGTGTTAAAGCTAACTGGTGATAGTAAAAAAACGTATCACGGTCATATTAGACCTCCTCAACAAAGTATGTGCTAAGACTAAGAAGTAATTATTATTTAGAGAAATAGAAGAGATGCAGTGGTGCTGCCTATGAATATGAACGATTTTGTTCAATGTATCTCATAAGGAAGGTGTGTTCTAAATATTTCACAAGCGTATTATAGTGTCTCATTATTTCCTAAAGACATTACATTCGATTATGATATTTCCTATAATAAATTATTGAGTGCTGTAATTTTATTTTTCATGTTTTTATTATTATCCTCGCACCGGCTATCTAGAAATTTAGATTCTTCATATTTCACATCACTACAACATTTTTAATATTTCATACGTCCTACGATCAATCATTTTTTTCTCTTTCAGATTTTTACTCACTCCTGCATTTCATTTCTAATTAATATTGAGCCGTTTGTTCTGAGAAAAAAAACTTCGCTAACTACATAAAAGAATTTATTACACGGTGGTGAAAGGAAATGTACTTGATCACTACTTGATAACTGAAATTTCGACTTATGCACTTCTGTCAAACAACTCTTAAGTCTACGGTAATAAACAAATACTTTTAGATATTTTATTAATGTGCGATTACATTTTGTCAACGTCTATTTCTTGAGGTCATAATTATATTAAATTCATTTCAAACAAACAATAGACATTTGGAGTCTGTTTTGATTTAAACAGGAAAATAGGATAAAACTCCTTCCCGAGTCATGTAGACTAAAAAGGACCATTTACCGGTTTCCGTGGCGTATATACTCCCCAATGGTCAGGACGCGGCCCGTCGCAGGATTACTTAATTTTGTCAGATGAATCATTTGGAGCAACGTGAAATGAAGTGTTTTACGCAAGAGCGCAACGTTTTGTCCGGTCTAGGATTCGAAATCACAATCTTACGATCATGGATCCATATGTCTCCACTTCTTTTGATCTAAAGATTTATTAAATTCCTATGACAATTTATTGACAACTGTCTGTGTTTCATTTTTATGAGATCATGCATTTTCCAATTATTAATTTCATGAAAGAAATGTTTTTAAAATATTTACATTTGCGCACAATTTTGAACTCTTTGATTAAATAGTATCGGACATGGAATCGTACTACGAATTTTTTTGTTCTAGCGACACAAGGCGACTAAAATGAATTTCCCAAAGTAAGGAATGTGGAGGCGCGTGGCTTAGTGTTTAAGGTGTCAGCACCATGATCGTAAGATTGTGGTTTCGATTCCTCGACCGCGCGACGCGTTGTGTTCTTGAGCAAAACACTTCATTTCATGTTGCTCCAGTCCACTCAGCTGGAAAAAATGAGTAACGCTGCGATGGACTGGCGTCCCGTCCATTTGGGGAACACATACGCCATAGAAACCGGGAAACCGGGCCCATGAGCCTGGCTAGGCTTTAAAAAGGGCGCATTTATTTTATTTTTAAAGTAAGGAGTGCTCTCAACAGCTCAGGGCGCCCAGACATCAGAGGATCAATAAAATCCTTATCATTAGAATTAGATATGAGTGAAGTGAAAGAATACCCTCACCTTTAACAAGCATGGTAACAATATGCATATATTTCGATCTTATAAAGTCTTAGTGAACCAAAGTCGTTAAAGTTTTTTCTACGAAGACAGAAATACCAGTCATACATACATACAGATGTACATAGAGATGAGCATCAATTTCTATCACTATTTATCTAAGAATAAAATATTGTCTCTTTTTGTATCTGCACATCTATATCTTAGCTTCTTGTCAATTTTTATACATCTATATCTTTGCACACGTGTTCGTGTGTGCATGCTTATTGTTTAATCCATCTAACTATCTGTCTATCTGTCTGCCTAGCCATCTATCTATCTAAAGTTTCAGAGAGAATTTTTCTAAATATAGCAAAAGGAATTTAGATTGGTCTTAGGTTTCAAATACTGACTGCGTTGTGCACTAAGAACTAACATTTGTTTGTTTTATCTATTATTCTAGCTATGTATCTAATAATCTATTTAAGGTGGTGCGGTGCTTTGTTGAAATTGTGAAACATCCAGGTGTTATTTCAGCATAGTGTAGTTTGGTTGTAGTTTTATAAAACAATCTCTAAAGCCACAACTGAACTAAGTGTATTCATCTCTCGATCGATCGCTAATTATGAATATGTACATATATATGTAGCATTCAATCTTGTATTCGTATTCGTGTTTGTACATATTTACTGATGCTAAACTTTCATTTTGCTACACAAAATGTTAGCTCATTATATTTCTCAAATTTAGCAAGAATAAAAAAAAATAGGTACATCAGACGAAATCAGAATTCCCATGACATCTGTTTAAGGAACGGATCAATTATGAGAGGAAAAAATTTACGCAACTAAAATAAGGATAAAAGAGATCTGATTAATTTCTATATATTATACATTCAGAAATAGTATTGATAAGGACGCCTATACAACTATACAACGATACTACGTCGTTTTTGTAGAAGGCTGAGAAGCATTATTGTGTTTATAAATAAACATTCAGCTAGAATATGCGTTATAACGGAACATATTTGAACTTCAATTCCTTCATATATATATATATATATATATATATATAAATTTAAGGATATGTATATGTATGCTAGCACGTGCATAGGTAGATCGTTGCGCGCGCACGCACACGCACACGCGTACATGCACATACACAAACACATCTAGGGAGAGGGAGAGAGAGACAAAGAAACACATATATATACATGTATGCTTAGATATGTGTATTTATGTATACATATACAGGCATATATATATATTCGTATGTATGCAGATATGTGTATATGTTTGTGCGTGCGTGTGCGTGGATATATATGTATACTTACACATATTTGTATCTATGTATGTACATATACATATGAATGATAGATAGATAGATAGATAGATAGATAGATAGATAGATAGATAGATAGATAGATAGATAGATAGATAGATAGATTTACGAATGATGCGTTTAAACTTACATGCATAACGAATGAATACATATGTATGTATGTGAGTGTGTCTGTGTAAAATGAGTTAAAGACATTTAAATATTACTGTAATAATGATTGCTTCTTTATTTATCATATAATATCGATAATAATGATAACAATTACACTTAAATTTAACATAAGCATCAGACGTCAGTCGGAACTGACGAGAACAAAGAAGCAACAGAAGCCCGTGGTTCCAGACGATAGCAAATACAACATCGAAAACAACATCAAGAATAGAATTAACGCTAATGTCGACAGCAAAAACTCTACCACCAAGTAAACACCAAAAGTAAGATCGTCAACAATATATTCCGGTTAGTTACTAGAAACCATAACACTGATTTCAAAGTAAAAGCTAGAAAGCCTAATGGTTAGGCAAATATGCAAGCTGAGTATGTGAATAGATGTTAATTGAAAGTCCATTCTCTGTTTTCTTTTATTGTGTGTGTACCTGAAACCATTCATGTTGTAAACTATTTCGTGATCAGAAAAGTAGACATTTACACATTGAAAATACGATTCACATCTGAGAATACAATATGAGGAAATTGCCCTAAAATCCTGGATTAGAACAACAGGAAAAGGCACTAAAGTAATTTGCTATGAAAAGAAGTACCGGAACTCACATGGGAAAGATGATATCCGAAACAGTCGACTAAAGGAAATATTCATGATGCATGAATACAGGCCTACTTTACGTAAATGCTTTAAAACAGCGATAGAAATGCCGGTGAAAACAGAGGCGCAAGGATACACAATACTACCTTCCCAAATAAATAAGCTGTGGACTTCAGCCGCGAAGTTATACAGAACATATCTGTTTGCATGTATGTATATATACATAAATACATGTATTTATGTGTGTATACACATACACACACTTACACACATATTTTTTTATTCTCTTGTTCTTTTACTTATTTCAGTCGTATGACTGCGGCTGTGCTGGAGCACCACTTTTAGTCGAACTAATCGAACTCAGGACTTATTTTTTTCTAAACCTAGTACTTATTCTATCGGGGACGTAAACACACCAACATCGGTTGTCAAGCGATGGTGGAGGGACAAACACAGACACAAATAATAAACACACACATACACATATATTATACGACGGACTTCTTTTAGTTTCTGTCTACCAAATCCACTCACGGCTCGAGGCTACAATAGAAGAAACTCGCCCAAGGTGCCACACAGTGGGGCTGAACCCGGAACTATGTGGTTGGGAAGCAAGCTTCTTACCACACAGCAACTCCTGTACCTATATATATATATATATATATATATATATATATATATATATTATATATATATATATATATATATATATATATATATATATATATATACATATATATATATATACAGAGAGAGAGAAAAACAGACAGACAGACAGAGACAAAGAGGTAGATAAATACATAAATAGATATATTGGTGCGTATACATAAATAAATATGCTGAAAAATTTAAAATTTAAAATTTTCCACCGTGGCTAGCATGCATCAAATAGTCAATAGACAACATATTTTTCGTATAAAATTAGTGTACATTTATACACAAAAGTGGTCACCCTAACAGGACACATTACATGATAAAATGTTTCTATTTTTCATCCGCTTCAAAATTACTCTTAACCGTGATTTGGGCTTTGACTGCTCCTTTTAGCATGTGAGGTGTATGTGCACGCATTTCTATCCATATAAACACATACATACTTGTGGCTACTGAAACTGAATGTTTATTTCGAAAACTCAAGTTTCACGCTACTGCATTCTGCGGGCGAGAACTGTTACAAGTGTATTTATATCTGCCGGTTTGGAAGAGATGTAATGATTGACGCATTTCATTTGTTTGCCTTCCGCGTATGCTTCTTGCACGTTATTTCCCTACATTTTCATTGATTATTTTTGTCGAATGGTGTTTTATTTCTTATGATTAAGCATGATTAAATGCACACTTTTAATCTGTTTAATCACTCTAGATTTATCTTTTAATCTAGTTCAAGAAGTCCTTTTGCCAATTTTGATTTTTTATTCTTTTTGATCAAGACTATATTCTTAAGAGGTTTTGTTTACGCATCGTATTTTATTTGTAAATGTTTTTTGCTCACTATTACAGGATTTTGCTGAAACATATTTTTTACTGAATTTTACAACAAAACAGTAGAGTTCCATAGCAGAATTATGTTGTCGTGGCTTTAAGAAACTCTTTGTTAAACTAATTAAAGATTTTAGTTAAAATTATTGGAAGCAATTTTTAATCATAGTTCACGCTTGTGCTTTTGTGTTTGTGCTTTTGTGCCTGTCTATCTGTCTGTCTGTGTTTGTGTGTATGTGCGTGAATGTGTCTGTGTGAGTGAATGTGTACGTACAAGAGTCACTGGTTTTCAATATATGTAGATGAGTGTGCATGGCACGGTTGAATGTTTATAGCTAGAAGGTTATGAAATTATATGCTGGTCAGAAAAAAAACAATTTAAATGTCATTTCTATCATAAATTCTATGTCGCATTGTGGATATATTTGTTAATTATAATATATTGGATGTGTTTGTTTTTTTGTGTGTATATGTGTGCATATGCGTGGGTGTGTGGGTGTGCGCGCGAACGTCTGATTTCCATATGCTTGTTGATTGGTGAAAATTCTTGTTCTCTGGTTGTGAAGAATATATTTCGAATTTTCTTTTATCCTATTGAGAAGGATGCTGTATAGTATACTATATGCATGTATACATCTCTTTTTATATACATACTCATATAAATATATTTGCTTCGTTCGCCGAATAACATCTGTTCTCTGAATTATATGTTCTCACGTGTATGTTTGTGTATATGTTAGTGAGGGTAAATTTTTCCTATTTCACGTGTTTTTCAGTTATCGTCACTGGCAAAATTTCCTTAACTGTTGTGTGCAGCTACTTCTTATGTGTTGATGTATGTTTCCTTCTTTTAAGCAGGCAATAGGAGCGCTTATAATTTATGAGTGCTTCAACTGACTGCGTTAAGTTTGATGTTAAAAAATTGGCTATAAGCTCTATGCAATAGCCTTTTTGATTCAGTAAAAGTATGAGTGCCTCGGAAATCAAACTGACTATTGAAGAGGTATGATATTTCAAGAGCATACCCAAAGAAAAGTATGCCATATCTCCTCATTTCTTGCACATCTATCTATGAACTATATGTAATGGACCGAAGGGAATTTAACAATAGGTAGTAACGGATTATGTATGCTCTGCTTAGTTTGTTATCATTTTATGATGCGAAAGAAAAACACTTTAAATACATTAACGTTTTTAGAAAATAATGGTAAATGTGTTGAATACAATAGCAGGAAATTACATTAGTACAAGGAAAATACTGTCTCCATACAAAGCATTTTGGATTAAAAACTTATAGCTCCAAATAGCTGAGGACAATTCTTAACTCAATAATTGTGGTTTATGCCTAGCTAAAAAGGAACAAAATACTCACATAGGGTATTGTTCCCTTTTAGCTAGGCATAAGTGTTCTAGATAAGACAGATCAAGATTTTGTATAAAAGACATGAATAATTTATCAACCATAAATTGAAACATACAACAAGTTTCATAAAGGGAAAATTTATCACCAATTTTTTAACATTTTGTCACACTGATAATTAATCTATACCATACGCTGATAATTAAACTGAAAGAGAATGGCATTGACGAAAATAATTTGGAGAATATTCACATTATCAGGAAAAAATATTTTTTCATAAAGAACAAAAACCTAAAATATTGGAAATGACTTAAGAACATAACAGTTAATCCATCATATAAGATGAAACTTGTGAAGTTTGAAGATTCTGCACAGAACATTATTGATTTAAAGAAAACGAAGGTTAATGGAGAGAATTTCACAATTTCTGCTAGCTCGCCGAAGAAAAAGATTTAATCAACAGTAAATATATCTCATACATCAATATATCAAATTTGGTAGACACATACATACATACATACATACATACATACATACATACATACATCATACATACATACATATACATACATACATATACAAAGAAGAGAAACTGCACAGTTGTGGAAATTAGTTGCCCAACGGATATTAACATAAAGCTGAGGATCAGTTAAAAATTGAACACCTATGCTTAACTATTGAGATCAATTCCAGATCACAAGTTCGCGTTTATACCTGTAAATATTGGGGTCTGGGATATGTAACACACTGCCTAAATACCAATCTTGAGAATTTAGGCTACTCAAAACCAGAAAGGAGAAAGCTAATTCGAAGACTACAGATCCAATCCAGTAGCCGAACTGTAAAAATCTGTAAAACTTTCCAGAGGTTTATGATTTAAATATATATGAGCATGTCTAGATAAGTAACTATATGCATAAGACTACATACATGAAATATAAAAACCTGCACATACATTCATACATACAAAAGTGCCTTGTTGTTTTTGAAATTCCAGTGAAGGAGTATTGGATATAGGTTAAGAAAACGGTTCTTTCTCTATTGGCAAGGAATCATGAAATAAATTGAATAATGACATACATATACATACATTTTATATATATATATATATATATATATAATATATATATATATATATATATATATATATATATATATATATATAATATATATATATGTACATGAGTAAGCACATAAATACAAAAATAAGCTGGATAAAACAGTACTAGAATACCGAAGGTGGAGTTACATGCATTTTTTTAGTAAAGAACATCACAATTTCATTCCATTCTTTATTACAACTGCCCTACCAAATTCTGAGTGATAGTTTATTTTTTGTTGTTTTCCAGCTTTAATAATAACAATAATAATAATAATAATAATAATAATAATATATATATATATATATACATACACAGTACGTTTAAAGTTATTCAACTATCTATTTCGCATTCATATATTAACAGTTTAGATATTAATTATAAAAACCATTATTCTATTCTAATTGGGTTAATTTTGTCAAGCTCCCTTTTCAGTTTGTAAGACAGAAATTTAAATGTAATAAAATGGTTTAAAAGAAATTTAAAGTGATTACGTAATAACTATAAACCTACTTTTGAGCCACCTGTGTGTGTGCATATATATATATATATATACATATATATATATAATTATTAATAAATTTCAGGGTAGTAACAAAAATATTTAGAAATCTTTTGCTACCAGTGGTCTAGCAAGAAGAAAAAACTAGTCAATAGACTATATATTATTCATATAAAAATACAGTGTATATTTAAACACAAAACAGGACATCTTACCCGCTAGAAGGAGTCGTTAAACTCCAAACCACTGTTAGGGGTAATTTCGAAAGCGAATGAAAAATAAAAATATATATATGAAACGTTCAATTAAATTTGACAGTATGTGTGTATCTATAATATATAAAACTAGATTAAACTGAGGACATACATATAGGCATATACATATATATATATATATATATATATATATATATATATAGAGAGAGAGAGAGAGAGAGAGAGAGAGGAGAGAGAGAGAGAGATAGATAGATAGATAGATAGATAGATAGATAGATAGATAGATAGATAGATAGATAGATAGATAGATAGATATACTAAGGAGCACTCCCTCGCTTACGACGACGAGGGTCCCGGCTGATAGATCAACGGAACAGCTTGCACGTGAAATTAACGTGCAAGCGGTAGAGCACTCCACATACACGTGTATCTTTAACGTTGTTCTCGGGAAGATTCAGCATGGCACAGTGTATGACAAGATTGGTCCTTTGAAATACAGATACTACTCATTTTCGCCAGCTGAGTGGACCGCTGCAACGTGATATAAAGTGTCTTGCTCAAGGACGCAACGACCTTACTCACGACCTTACTATTGTGAGCCGAATGCCCTAACCACTAAGCCATACGTATACATATATATACTTACAGACATATACATATAGAGATACAAACGAAGATAGCACATGCATACATATTACATACATATATGCATATATACACAAATATTTTCATACATATATACATACATAGATATTTGATCTGTGATTAAGGCAACTATATTAAATAGGCGAACTGGCAGAATCGTTAGCACGTCGGGCGAAATGCTTAGCGGTATTTCATCTGCCGCTACGTTCTGAGTTCAAATTCCGCCGAGGTTGACTTTGCCTTTCATCTTTTCGGGGTCGATAAATAAAGTACCAGTTTCGCACTGGGGTCGATGTAATCGACTTAATCCCTTTGTCTGTCCTTGTTTGTCCCCTCTATGTTTAGCCCCTTGAGGGCAATAAAGAAATATATATTAATTAGAAATGATCATGAAATGAGGTGGGGATGAAATAGAAAGAATAGAAATAGAAGGTAGAGCAAGAGGGAAATGTAGTGGGGAAAGTAAAGAAACAGACTTGAAAATAACTATGATATAGAATTTGGCATTTCACAATGGTTTTATAATTTCAATATTAAAAAAAAAAACAGAAATCTATTTCGAGTAATCAGCAAAGAAATCGATAAGATAATAGTTGAATTATCTAATATAAATCTAATCTAAATGAAAATATCACTTGAAGAAAAACAACCAACACAAAATTATTCGTTCGATACCAAACCTACTATCACACAGACACCAATGAATCCAGCGAAGCGATCAGCGAACAATTATTCAAAAAGCTAAGCGGGTTACTTTTCTTACAACAAAAGAATAATATTACAATGCAATTTTTCTTTAATTCTGTCTAATGAAACCACCGAATGAAATGCTATCTTTAAATATTTGTTCATATATATATATATATATCAAGTCTATTTGCCAAAGCAATGTGGCAGTCCTACACAGGAGGATGTTACTACTTTTTAGCCCCATGAAGACATATTTTCCAGCTGACTGCCGACACATGGTCTGTGTCCGTATACTTCTAGCCTTAGAGATGCCTGTAGACCAATGGTTTCAGGGTTATTTCCATTGCTCAGTACACAAGTGTGTATAATATATATATATATATATATATTATATTAAATTAGAGATAAAACCACTATTAGGCAAATCATACAATGAAATACTTAAGCCAATACATAATATATATATGTGTGTGTGTGTGTGTGTGTGTGTGTGTATGTATATTATATATTTATATATACACACACACATATATACATATTTATGTATATATACACGTATATATATATATATATATATATATATATATATATATATATATATATATATATATATATATATATATATATATATATGGGGTAGGGCAGCTGATCAGCAATCTTTTTTGTACATGGCACGAACGATTGTCCAGCAACTGACTTGGCTTCAAACCCGCCATCACACAAGGCTACCACCAACAACAGATACAGGATGACCACCACTGACACCAACACACACATCACAAAGATATTTCTTTTGAATATAGGAGGGCTATTACATGACACCTGTAAATCAAAAATCTTATTCCTGGGAGACCTTGTGGCATGCATTGAAGTTTTATGCATGACACTTGTAGAAACGCATCTTAGACCTGATATAGTGGATGCAAAAATACATATACCACAATATGTTGTCATACGCTCAGATAGAAAGGAGAGGACCTATGGTGGAGTTGCTGTGTACATCCGAGAGAACCTCATGCCCCAGTTCCTGCTGTCCTATTCTAATTCAGTGTGTGGCACTCAAATTGTACACATAAGACAACTTATTATTGATATATGTACAACGTATCGCCCACCAGATGCTCCGTGTCATACAGGCGAATTTGAAGACTTCCTAGCAAAGATAGGAGTTCGCATCAAACTGGAATAACACATTAATGTATTCCTTTTGGGTGGTTTTAACTTCCCAAACATGAAATGGCCTTGGGGTTAGATTCTCCCAGGAATTATACACCAACAGCAGGCAAAAGCAGAGTCCATGCTCCAACTTACCAATGCCTCTTTCACGGAACAAATTGTGCTGCAACCAACGAGGGCAAATAATATACTGGATCTCTGCTTCAGAAATAATAAGGACATTATCCATAATGTTAAAGTGAAACCGATGCTGATCTCGGATTACAATATAATAGAGCTATCTATGTATGGACCAAAAGCTCCTGTAGACATACATCCTATACGGAGCACCGAAAATCTTTCCAAACTGAATTTTCACAAAGCAAATTGGAAGATGATTGCGAAAGAGATTCTCAAACATGATTGGCCTAAATGTATCTCCACACCAGACATTGACAGGAAATAAACATTTTACGTCCATAATACAAGCCATATGTGATAAATCTGTCCCATTGTGCAAGGCCAACATACACAAAAACAGGATCCCCAGAGAAAAGAAGATTCATATGAGAAGACGGACAAAGATTGCGAACCGCCTGAGCAAGCATCCCAAAAGTTGCGAGAAGTCTCGTCTGAAGAGAGTGCTATGGGAAATTGAGGAACGTCTGCATCAGTCTCATGAAAAGGAGAGAGAGCAAATAAAGAAGCTTGGGTTATAGAAAATATCAAGTCAAACCCTAAAGCTTTCTTTAAGTTTGCTAAAGAATCAGCCTCAATACGCCACAAGATAGGACTCCTCTTCCAAAAAGATGGCTTCCTCACAGAAAACCACATAAGTGAAATACTGACCGAAGAGTTCCAAAGTGGGTTCACTATACCGCCGGAATACAGGCAAGTGAACACACCAGCGGAAGTCTTTGCCACATTACCTAAAACCGAAGAAGTTAAAAACTTGAGTACATAAACATTGAAGAAGATGTAATACTGGCCATAGATAAAGTTGACACAAACTCAGCGGTTGGCCCTGATGGGTTTCCAGCGGTCCTACTCAAATCATGCAAGCTCTTACAAAACCACTGCAGCTTCTCTCCCAGAGTTTCCTTGCAAGTGGTAAGCTTCCAGACAAACTGAAGGAAGGGATAATATGCTTTATCCATAAGGGAGGAAGCAGAGAAGATGCTAAAAATTATAGGCCTATCTCTCTGACCTCGCACATCAGTAAAGTCATGGAACCAATAGCCTGCAAGAAACGAATCACATTCCTAGAAAAAATGACTGACACACAGCATGGATTTCGTCCAGGTAGAATTTCTTCTGACACAGCTCCTGCAACACTATGGCTGGGTGATAAAACAGCTGCTGAATGACTCAATTGTGGATGTGATATATCTCGAATTTGCAAAAGCCTTTGATAAAATTGATCATGGTAGGATATGCATATGCGGAAACCTTGGAGAATAGCTGCACAACTTTCTAAAGGATAGACGTCAAGCAGTGGTGACCAATGGAGCTACCTCCAAGGAAGCGCAAATAGCAAGTGACGTTCCACAGCGCACTGTCTTGGAGCCACTGCTGTTCATAGTGGCCCTCTCAGAATATACCCTCGGCTGCTCAGATAGCCACCCTTGCTAGCTATGCAGATGACACAAAAGTCTCTCAGACAATACAAAATCCTGGAAATAATGCACATCTGCAACGGGATTTGCGCCATAACATGTAGTTTAATGCAGAAAAATTCCAGGCCCTACGCTACCAGTACACAAAGCTAAATGACATGCAGAAAGAATACACTGGCCCAGGAAGAAGTGAAATCCCTGAATCAAAGTCAGTGCTTGACCTGGGCACTGATATGAACAATGATGCATCTTTTCAAGTGCATACTATCAATTTGGTAATAAAATGCACACGGCTGGCTGATGGATCCTCCGAACTTTCAAAACAAGAGAAAAGGAGACACTGATGATCTTTGGAGGGCATACGTTTTCAGCCACTTAGACAATTGCTCCCAACTATTGTCACCACGCAATAAAAATTCCATGGCGGAATTCGAAGCAATCCAACGAATCTACCCTAAGTTACTGGGAAAGACTTAAAGAATTAAAACTCTTCTCCCTGGAACGAAGGCGGGAGAGATATGCAGTGATATACATCTGGAACATCCTAGAAGGCCTTGTACCAAATTTGGAATTGAAAATTAATCACACAGCAGAACGGGGCACCACTGCATAGTGCCAAAGATCAAAGCATCGCCAACGAAGTACAGGACCAGATAGTGCAACAGCTTGGGCTTTAAGAGCCCACAGTTCTTTAATATCCTTCCAAAATGTCTATATATATATAAATATATTTCATATATTGATATATTCATATATATAGAATGATATATATATATATATATATATATATTTCATATATTTATATATATAATCATATATATATATTTCATATATTCATATATATAAACATATATATATATAGTGTGTGTGTGTGTGGTGTGTGGTGTGTGTGTGTGTGTGTGTGTGTATACTAGCTTTTGGACCCAGCGTTGCTCGTGCTTTCCGTGTTGAAGTTAAGACCACTTCTCGCCTTCTAAGTTCCTCGTGCCTGCTACTACTCGTTAAGATTTTATGGTTCGGCATGGATTTTACCCGGTTAACGCTTTCGACATACTCCTACGTACTGGACCGTCTGAAACTGTAGTTAAACTTTTGGGTTCACCTCCACCCATTGAGAGGGAGATTTGTTTACTCCTCTCCCCTTAATGCCACCCTGTGTACGAAATTGATCAACGTGTTCGATGTCAGCAAATCCGAATATAAATGCTTATGTCATAAAATAGAATCCATGTGACCGTTTACGTGAAAATATCCTATTGACTTTTAAATCCCGATACATTATATGAAAAATCAATATTTCATATGTCGAAGTGTTTAATTTTACTCATGGGTCAATTTTCTTCAAATTCAGTTCATTAATTTATTGTGACTGAATTTTGAGGATTTCCACCTTTCACCAGTTACATTTTAATTCTACTACAAGACTGCGACCATAAACTTTATCTAAATGTCAAATTTCCACAAAATCTGATTAATTCTGTAAAAGTTACGGCATAAAATATTAATCCTATGGGTAGCCGATTGATTTTTTAAAATACCTTGCTCGCGCTCAATTATCGATTTTTTGTCAACTCTTCATGCTGGTATCATCTAACGGATATGAAGTTTCATGAAGTTTAAATTTTTTACAAAATCCGTAAGAATGTCTCCATGGAAATACTTATTTGCAGTTGTGTCCTCTTCAAGCCGTTTTCATCAAATAAACACATTTACCGTCTCACCCACCAGACAATTTACCGACGACTCAAATTTCATTAAAATCGGATCAAAAATATAAAAGTTATGGCCAAAAATAAAATCCCTATTGGTATTTGCACGAAAAAAGCCTATTGATTTTATAAAACCGCAGCTCAAGCGCAATTACCGACTTTTTTGTCAACGCCATACACTGACGTACACTCTTTGCCATGACCCTTGCTCACTCATCGACGTTCATCAAAATCGGACAAAAATTGCAAAAGCTGCAGGAAAAATAAAGTCGTAATGAGAATTTCCATTCAAACATTCCATTGAGCTCAAAAACGTTGATGTCAACGGAGCATTATCAGGTTTTCGAAAAATTCCCGGCCTTATTTGACCTTTAGGGCATGTAATCTAGCGATGTGCCAGAAGACATTAACCTCGGTTGGTCGGTGTGGGAGGAGTTACAGGTATCCCCAAACACACAGAGACAGACACCATTACAAATAAATTTATGATGTAGATTTATATATAGATATATATTATATATTATATTATATATATTATATAAATATATATATATGTGTGTATATAATTATATATGCAAATATATATTTATATATACAAATATATATATTATATATATATTCATATAATATATATATAAATATATAAATATTCATATATATATATATAAATATATATATTCATATATATATATATATATATATATATATATATATATATATATTATTTTTCATATATATTATATATATATATATATATATATATATATATTCATATATATATATATATATATTTTCATATATATATATATATATATTATATTATTTCATATATATTATATATATATATTCATATATATATATATATTATATATATGTAATATACATATATGTATATATCATATATAGATACATATATAGATATAGATATATATAAAATCATATATATATATTAGTCATATATATATATATATATATATTCATAATATATAGATATATTCATATAATATTCATATATATATACATATATATACATATATATATACATATATAACATATATATATATATACATATATATATATATATATATATATATATACATATATATATATATTATATATATACATATATACATATATATATAACTATATACACATATATATATTATTATATATATATATATATATATATATATATAAACATACATATATATATATATAATAATATATATATATAAATTTAAATCTCAACAGTAAAATATTCGGAAATTAATATTTATAAGACATAATATTTCTATTATCGATGTCTAAAAAATATAGTTGCTAATAAGAGAAACATTAATATAGATGTTTTCAGGCCTAAAAAATATCATTATAAAGCTAAAGAATTAAAATAATGCTAATCATAAGGTCATATTGAAGTATCTACCCGCTAGAAATAAGAGTTAGAACTCCTATTTGGACCGTCAAAAATTGTTTACACTGAAAACAGCAGATTCAATTGTATACTGACAGATTGAAAAAAATCTCTTACAAATATAACATAAAACTAAGTATTTACTGGTATAGGTGTATATGTTGATGTGATTCTGGATTTATACAAAGATCTTACCATCTCCAGCACATCTCACCCCTTCAAAACGTTATCCCAATCTGGCACGTTGATATCTGCTGACGTCCTCAATTGCTTAGCGCGAAAGTGCGGACGGCCTTGGTGTGAACAGTACTAATCAGCAGTAAGATACTCGAAAGTGATTGAGGACGCCAGCAGATATCAATTCAAGAGATTGGGATAATGTTTCAAAGGGCTAAGATGTACTGAAGAAGGTACAATCTTTGCATCAAACCAGAAACAGGTCCATATATCTACCTATTCCAGTAAATATTTAGCTTTATAATATATTGTTATTAAAGAGATTTAATCGGTCTGCTAGTATACCGTTGAATCTGTTGTTTTTTCACTGCAATTATTTTTGGGTGGTCCAAAAAGAGTTATGACTCTTATTTCTAGCGGGTAGACACTTAAATATGTCCTTATTATTAATATATATAATATATAATATATATATATATATATATTATATATATATATATATATAATAATATATATATATATTAATAATGTATTTCTCCATTTTCTTATTTTGTATTATGAATTTGTGGTAAATCACTTTACCTTTGCCCATATAATACAGTAAATGAAATAATTGCATCGCAATTCTTAACATTTATGTATTAACTGTGTTGGGTACTTCACTGGCAGTATATTGGGTATATGTTATCCCATGGAGGGTTGCATTTACAACCCCTATCTCAATTTGTATATATAATATATCATGATGGCTAACATTTCAATAACAAGTTCCAAGAAAAGTACATCATTTTATTTTTACGAGAAGTTTCTCAAGCCACTATCACCCACGTACAAACTTGTTACTCAGCTTGTCTCTACGTATACCAATTTATTTATTTATCCAAGTTTCTCTTCCGTCTGCGGTTCTTACCCAACCATTTTACCATTCTCCTTACTAATCTCTCTATGTACTTCTCATCTAATCAATTTAACCATCTAATAGTCCGTCACAACTTCTTACATTCCTCTCTCGCTCTCTCTCTCCTTCTCTCCGTCTGTCTTTGCCACTCACTCTCGGCTTTACACACAATCACAGAAATATATGTGCACATGTGTGTGTGTGTGCGTGCGTGTGTGTGCCTGTGTGTATGTATGCATGTTTACGCATATATAGATATATATGTCTGCCTGTTTTCGTTCATATGAATCATTGGAAGATTTTATACATAAATTCGTGTGCGTGTATATTTTTGTATTATATTTCATATTATATATATATTTGTGTGTGTGTGTGTGTATGTGTGTGTGTGTGTGTGTGTGTGTTGTGTGTGTGCATGTATGCATGTATACGCATATATAGATATATATATATATGCTTGTCTGTTTTCGTTCATATGAATCATTAAAAGATTTTATACATAATAAATTCTTGCGCGTGTATATCTTTTGTATGTTATATTTCATATCATATATATATATATATATATATATATATATATATATATATATATAAAAGAAAATTAATATATAAAATGTACTTGGGTTTCTTAAAAAGATTTATTGACATTTTGTTAATGGGTTTCACAAATCTATGATTTACGAAATGTATGTGTAATAGGAACTGAAGCAACGTAATACTTATCTCAATTCTAGCTGAAGTTTAAAAATTTGCGTTTCCGTGGAGAAATTACTGCTCAAATTTCTATGTTTCTGTGTAATCTCCTTGGTTGACACTGATCATGTGATCGACGTTTGTGAAGACGGTTTGTGACAAAAATTAAGTATTGTTAGGCCAGTGAAATTGTCGTGTCAGTATGGATAACACATTTTCGCGTCGTTTCCTTTGTATAAGATCACGTAACAAACAATGAAAGGGCGAACCTTTGATGTAGATTTGAGGAAGTGCTACTCTCCTCTTTAAAAAACGCAAGTATTTCGTAAATTTTCAATTTAAACTTTTGCATGAACTGACGTTGAAATCCGAGTCGGTACAGAAACGACAATAACAGATTGAAAATGCGTTAAAGCCCTTTTTTTGTATCCTTATTCGGATTATATCTTATTCTTCACTAAACCCGCACAGCAGTTTTACCATCGGGAAATCGTGATTTTTTTACACTTAAAGAATTTCGATATTATACCGGAATACAACAGGGAAGATAACCCAAAACTGGGGTTGAGGAATGCACTGGAAATACCTTATGTTTCTACCTAACCACGGGTAGAAAAATAGTGTATTTCCAATGTTTGTGTGGGTGGGGGTTGAATTCTACTGAGTGGCGTTTGTAACGTCCCATTAAGGGAAAATTATGTATATATACTTATTTTTGAGTTCTCATTCGTCTTGTTTCTCCTACTAAGCTTATATATTTGTTACTGTGTGAGTTTACGTGTGTGTGTGTGTGTGTGTGTGTGTGTGGTGTGTGTGTGTGCGTGCGTGTGTGTGTGTGTGTGTGTATGCGTGAGCGTGTGTGTGTGTGCGCGTACGTGTGTATGCATCTGTATTTCAGTTTCTTTTAACTAAAAATTTCATACATAGAATTCCTTTCTTCAGATGACATCTGGTATGCGTTGTACTGAAACTAAACAATTGCTGTTAATCTGCTGTAAAATCCGTTCGAACGGAACAGCCACGTTGAAACGGCAACAAACATTACTTGCCAGCTCAGCGACTGCGTTCGCTTCTTACAGAGATTTTAAAATGAGCTTATTTGCTTGTTGCAAGATCAGCGTCTGAATGTCACTTGAGTTTATATATATTGCGAACAGAAGCGAGACAGAGAGACAAAGACAGACTCAGAGAGAGAGACACACAGAGACAGAGACAAACAGACAGACGGAGAGACAGATAGACAGACGAGCAAACAGATAGAGAAGACAGACAGACAGACTGACAGACAGACAGACAGACAGACAGGACAACAGATAGATAGATAGATAGATAGATAGATAGATAGATAGATAGATAGATATGGTTCTATTTTTGTACGTAATGTTTTGATGGCAATTAAGCACACCAGATTATATGAATGCTTTTAGCAAAGGTAATAGTCTTTGTGGGGGGCGACATTGGAAATGCAAAGATCAAGAATAATAGATAGGAAGAAAAAGAAAGATAAGGAAAGAAATGGAGAGAAAAGAAAACAGAGAGAGAGAGAGAGAGGGGGGGAGGAGAGAGAGAGAGAGAGAAAGAGGCGCTGTAACGTTTACAATGATTGTATTGGTGGAGATTAGTGCAGCTTTTTGGCGGGGCCTGAATCTCAACAAGGTTAATTCATGTAGGAGGGTGCTGGAATAAAAGAATTCTGAAAGGTTGAAACGTTCGTGTAATGTCTGAGAAGTGTTTGCATCTTGGTCTTAGGTGGTCGACACATAGCAGAGTTGACAACAATGCGAGAACCATGTATGTAGGTTTGATCTAGGAGATAGTGGTTCAGTAAGTAAATCATAGCTTTGAATATTGTGATTTACTAGAAATAAGGATTCTAAAAACAGCGTTAAGAGCTGCCGAGTTCTTAAGTGCGAATTACCTGTCATAATAGAATACCGATAACTGTTTGTGTAGCGACAAATCACTGATTACACATTCTCAAAACTGTCGAAATACAAATAAATGTATTTGTTTCAAGCTCTCTTCTATACTGCAGTATTTACATTCATAAATCAATTTTTCCATACTAATATACCTACGTCGGTACGAATATAAATGAATACACAAATACTCCATAAAACGCAGGCTCGCACACACACACACACACCAATCACGTGTATCTATATACATATATCTATTAATACATCCCTTTCCCTTTCTCTGCCCCTCTCTCTTCTCTCTCTCTTTATAAGAAATTTAATATATGATACATTCATATATATATATTTATACACACACAGATATATGTATATATATATATATGAACATATCTAAATATTATATTAATATACACACACACGTAGATATATATATATATATATATATATATATTTCAAAATGTGACCTCGTGTGTACCGTTGGCAATTTTTTTTCCTCTGTCTTCCCTTCTCTGGATCTTTCCTCTCCTATGTTTCCGACGAAGAGCTCCGCTCGAAACGTTATAACCTCCTTCTTTACTCATTCCTGAGCGTCCCATAATACTAAGTGTTCCCTGTCCTCGCGTTTGTTGTGTTTTATTTTGTGTGTTTTCTTGTTTGGATTAACTATATATATATATATATAATATATATCATATATATATATATGTATATATATATACCATTATATATATATATATATAATATATATATTAATATATATTATATATATATTATATATATTATATATATAATGGCCTAGTGGTTAGGGCAGGACTCGCGGTCGCAGGATCGGGTTCGATTCTCAGACCGGGCGTTGTGTGTGTTTATTGAGCAAAAAAACCTAAAAAGCTTACGAGGCTCCGCAGGGGGTGGGCATCCCTCCTGTACTCTTTCACCACAATGGCGGTGCCCAGCATGGCCACAGCTCAAGAGCTGAAAACTGGAAAACAAAAACAAACAAACAATATATATATATATATATATATATATATAATATCACTGGCGAGGAGAAAGGAGGCTGGTATGCATGGGCAACTGCTGGTCATCCATAAATAACCTTACCTGGACTTGTGCCGCGGAGGGTGACTTTCTACGTGCAATCCCCTATATGGGTACAGCACGTCTCTAACAGTGCAAATAACATGAAAATACGTAAGCAAACGAGGGAAAACGAGTGAAATACGTAAACAACGAGAAAAAATGGAAAACAGCACAAGTTAACACAGAGGAAGGACCCTTCCTCAGTTGTCGGCTGTCTATGTACTCTTCATTTCGGGCATTCAACGACAATATGAGTCTTCAAAGACAGTTGCTCCGATAAATTCTAAAATAAAATTTTGGATTTATGGTGGG
>NC_043011.1:27450346-27455346 GCF_006345805.1 Octopus sinensis | reverse complement strand
ATTATATATATATATATATATATATACATATACATAGCAAATACTTAGTACAAATTTGAACATTTTTCTTTTGTATAAGGAAACACTGCATTATCCTATAGATTAATCATAGAATAGTAGTGCTTTCGTCTCATGTACTTTCTGTCTAGTCTCTATACTTGATTATACAAACCAGTTTATCCATCTCTCTGGCTGTCACTCGTTCTCTTAGCAGACAACCGGTATCGACCAATAACTTTTACTTATACACATACATAACCCTCCCCATTACTCATAATTTCCATTGATATTTCAAACCAGTTAATATTTCTTTAGATCAAAGTTGTTTATTGTTAGATTACTTCGTGTAATATCTACGTAAACATAATTCAGGTGCAGTGAAATAATATATTTGAAAAATAACAATTAAGAAAAGGAGCATTCCTAAACTACTCTGAATTAGATTAAGTAAATAACACAAAGATATTTTGAAAGGTTTCTGACGTCCCATTTCAACTGAAAAACTTAAATCAATAAACTTTCGCAAATAGAGTTTAAATGTGTTATTTCAAATATCATGCAGATATCCAGTAAATGTGAGTTATAAGATAGGTAGTGGTATGGCCAAATGGTTAAGAAGCTCGCTTCGTAAAATCGAAGTTTCGGGTTCGAACCACTAGGATACATCTTGAGTAAGTGTCATGTTTAGAAGCCTGGGCTGAGCCCTGTCTTGTGAGTTAAATTAGGTGACAAAAGTGTCAGACGGATTGTACTTGTAATTCAAATTATATATCTTTATTACACACACTGTGTCAAACTGATTTTACCTGAAGACTAAGCTGCTAGTACACATGCCTCTGGAATGCTCAGCAACTTACATTTTAATTCAGGAGCATATCATTCAGTTCAGCAAACTGAGTTCATGTCGCCTGATGACGGAGACCCGTCGTCGCTACTTCAATAAGAAAAGCCTTTCAAATCCAATCCTACTCCTGGCTTTTAGATAAGGGGTTCCGTGGTCGCGACGGAAGCTCTCCCAAATGTTTTTATGTTTCCAGAGGCATTCGTACTATCATCAGTGTTTCTTGCACTTGCCAAAGACCTCATTCTCTCTCCCTCTCCATGTACTTTTTGTTCTGTAATCGTTTATGTAATCATTCCAATATTTGGCATTCTTTTATGTCATTCACTTTTCACTTTTTCTTTGAATATGATGTCTCCCTTCTCTCAAATTACAACTGCGATCAATCTTTTACGTTTCTCACACTTCTGTTTCACACTCTTCTCGGATTCTGATCCGTACTACATAGAAAGATAGATAGATAGATAGATAGATAGATAGATAGATAGATAGATAGATAGATAGATAGATAGATAGATAGATAGATAGATAGATAGATAGAGAGATAGCTACTTAGATAGATAGATACAGAGAGAGAGACATACAGACACAGATAGATAGATAGATAGATAGATAGATAGATAGATAGATAGATAGATAGATAGATAGATAGATAGATAGATAGATAGATAGAGATATTTAGATAGATAGATAGATAGAGAGAGAGAGAGATAGAGAGATAATTTTCTTTATTGGATACACAGGGCCAAACACAGAGGGGACAAAATACAACAGAGCTTTTTTTGTATATTTTGAAAATAGAAAAAGGAGAAAAATAAAATTTTTGATAGTATTGGTCCCTCTAATTCGTTTAGAACTTATTTCATCTGCATCTAATTATGTACTTTCTTCGCTCTGACAGCCATCGATTCTTTGTTGACTGTCCTCACGAGCATAAAGTCTTGTGTTTGTGTGGTTGGTTGCTGCTGTTGAGCGTATTTTTTTCGTGGGTTATTGCACTTGTGGTAGTGTTGGTGGAGCTATTTGTATGATCGGTGAATGTGTTGATGATTGTGGTGCTGAGGGGTTGGTGTTGCTGTAAATCTGTCTGTGGCGATGTGATTATATTTTCTATATTTTGGGGGGGGGTGTGTATGTGTGTGTTGGTGTGGGGCATGATGTTTTATTGGGTTTTATTTTTGATTTCATTAGTTTGGAAAGTCCCCCCTTCATTTTCACTGCGTGATGCAGAGGTGACCGTATCTGTGAGATCAGAGATTATGTATGTATTTGCGTTTAGAGGAGGCGGATAGAATGGGGGTAAGGAAAAGCTTCATTGGGATAGCACCTGTTGCTGAAGGTGCTGGCGGTGCATCTGCTACTAGTGTTATGGTGTTACTGGTGTTGCTGTTGTTTCTGGTATTGTTGTTGTTGCTGATGTTGGTGTTCTTCCAGCAGTTGTTGAATTTGCTGTTCTTCTTCTTGGTGATGACGTTATTGCTGAGGTTGGCGATGATTTTTTGTTGGTCATTGTTGAGATTTGGGGTGGGGTCTAGTGCAGACAGTAAGTGTATTCTGTGGTCCCGTCTTCTGTTGGAGCAGAAAGCCCTCAAGTCTCCTGATGCACACATGTAGCATCGTGGCTTTCTATCTTCAACCGTAACGTGCAGCTCTTCCTCCCCTGGAAGGCGAATGAGATATACAATTAGAGTGGAGGTGCTACTCCACATTCCAGACATGAACCACAAGAAATAATGTTGTCGTGTAAGTTGTAGCGGCTACAAATGGCTTTTGCTTTTTGCCTTTGCCATAAGTTTAGTTGCCTTTTGCCTGTCATAATTTTTTTGTAGCCGAGCTCGTTATCTTATTATTTACACCTTCGCAAAGGCAGAGGTATTGTTTTCAGCCGTGTTTGTTTGTCCGTGGACAAGATATCTCAAGAACCACTGGATGGATTTGGATGAAACTTCCAGAGATGTTTGATCTCGTAACTGGTACAAACTGGTTAGATTTTGGGATACATCCGGTATAAGACAAGGATTCTGGATTATTTTTCCGGGTTTTACTTAATTAAGTACCAGTGCGTAACTGGTACTTAATTTATCGACACCGAAAGGATGAAAGGCAAAGTCGACTTCGGCGGAATTTGAACTCAGAACGTAATGGCAGACGAAATACAGCTAAGAATTTCGCCCGGCGTGCTAACAGCTCTGCCAGCTTGCCACCTCAATACTAATAATAATACTAATACTACTACTACTACTACTACTACTAATAATAATAATAATAATAATAATAATAATAATAATAATAATAATAATAATAATAATAATAATAATAATAATAATAATTAGGGATTTAATGAGATACCTCTTCTCCACAAATTTCATAGATTTGTGCGGGCTGTTGATAACAGTACGATTATAAATATATTGTCTCATAGTATTAAATTGACAATCTAAAACTTTAATTATCACACTGTAATCAAGAAAAGCCGATATATTAATCACAATATTGTTTGCACTAGAAGTTTTTGTTGATATTGTTAATGTTTACTTGGCCATATGTACATATTTGTCATTAACTTAGAAGATATCTTCTGTGATATGATGTCAAGTAGTTAGATTTAACAAAGAATTTACATGGCGCCACACCTCTCACATTAATGATTTATTGTCAGTATATATGCTTATACACACTAACTACCATGTTTGTATATTTGAATGTGTGTATATATTATATCTTTGTATATTTATATGGCACATGTCTACACCACACACACACACACACACACACACACACACACTAACATATATATATATATATATAACAATTTAGGAGTGACCCCAACAGGTCACTCGTCCACCAGAAAGAGCAGCCATAACTCACACCGCCAAGTATTAGTAATAAAGAAATTAGGTGAAAATTTAAAAACATTTACCCTAATTCATCTTTTAGACGTTGCAACGTTTCTGTGTCATTAATGATTAAATTAGCTTAATTAAATTAAATTAAGCCAATCTACCATAGGTTACACTTCATCAGTAAAAGACCTGGGAGAGACAAATATACACGAGGCGTCTGTGTCGATGCCTACGGGATATCTGACTTAAAATTTTCAAGACTGACGTATTCGCGCCAAACTTATCAACAGTAAATATAAACTGCCGATTCAATCTCAGAATTATTCAGAAAATTATCAATTAGTCAATTTAGGGTAGCAAAAAAATTCAATAGAAATTTATCGCAACCAGCGGCCTGGTGGAAAAGAGAAAATAGTCATCGACTAAATATATAAACATAACAATTTAGGAGTGACCCCAACAGGTCACTCGTCCACCAGAAAGAGCAGCCATAACTCACACCGCCAAGTATTAGTAATAAAGAAATTAGGTGAAAATTTAAAAACATTTACCCTAATTCATCTTTTAGACGTTGCAACGTTTCTGTGTCATTAATGATTAAATTAGCTTAATTAAATTAATTAAGCCAATCTACCATAGGTTACACTTCATCAGTAAAAGACCTGGGAGAGACAAATATACACGAGGCGTCTGTGTGTCGATGCATACGGGATATCTGACTTAAAATTTTCAAGACTGACGTATTCGCGCCAAACTTATCAACAGTAAATATAAACTGCCGATTCAATCTCAGAATTATTCAGAAAATTATCAATTAGTCAATTTAGGTAGCAAAAAAATCAATAGAAATTTATCGCAACCAGCGGCCTGGTGGAAAAGAGAAAATAGTCATCGACTAATATATAAACATAACAATTTAGGAGTGACCCCAACAGGTCACTCGTCCACCAGAAAGAGCAGCCATAACTCACACCGCCAAGTATTAGTAATAAAGAAATTAGGTGAAAATTTAAAAACATTTACCCTAATTCATCTTTTAGACGTTGCAACGTTTCTGTGTCATTACTGATTAAATTAGCTTAATTAAATTAAATTAAGCCAATCTACCATAGGTTACACTTCATCAGTAAAAGACCTGGGAGAGACAATATACACGAGGCGTCTGTGTCGTTGCCTACGGGATATCTGACTTAAAATTTTCAAGACTGACGTATTCGCGCCAAACTTATCAACAGTAAATATAAACTGCCGATTCAATCTCAGAATTATTCAGAAAATTATCAATTAGTCAATTTAGGGTAGCAAAAAAATTCAAT
>NC_043011.1:27410346-27445346 GCF_006345805.1 Octopus sinensis | reverse complement strand
CAGAGTGAATCATTGCTTACCGCTGTTAAAATTAACAATATAATACCTACCGAAAATGTGATGCACCTACAAACATCTAAGAAGCAAGATGAAGAAGAAAGTATAAACAATTGGAAAATAAAATCACTGCATGGGCAATAACTCAGAGAAATCGAAGGAAAAGACAAGTCCAACACTTGGAGATCGCTAAGAAAAAGTGATCTGAAAGGATGCCTTGTGGCATTGATATGCCAAGGACCAAGCTTTGAGAACTAATTACACCAGGTTCCAAATAGTTAAAGGCAGAGAATCGCCCCCTTGTAAGATGTGTGGCAGCAAAAACGAAACAATCTCACATATTGTGAGTGAGTGTAATAAACAGGCCCAAAAGCACTACAAAAGGAGGCATGATAACGTGGCTACGTTTGTCCACTGGAGGCTATGTGAAATGTACGGCCTGAACAGAACACGGAAATGGTACGAACATGAACCAGAAGGAGTCGATGAGAACAAGGAATATAAGATACAGTGGGATTTTACAATCCGATGGGACTCCCTAATCGATGCTCGGAGAACAGATATTGTTGTGATAGATAAAGGCAAAAGGAGACCAAGATTATAAATATTGCAATACCTGGGGATGCACGCATATGTAACAAAGATCTGGAAAAGGCTGAAAAGTAGACTACGAAAAGACGAAATTGCAAGAATGTGAACTATGAGGAGAGTGTCTGTCATCCCAGTAGTTGTAGGGACACTCGGAGTACTTACACAGTTTGAGAAGTCAGTCAGAGAAATCGAAATTGATATGAGAGCAGAGCAAGCCCCCAAAAGCTGCTCTTCTGGAGATAGCTAGGATTTTGAGATTGGTTCTTGGTTGTTTAATGCCTTCCACGATAATTAACAACCAATTATCAAAGTTTATAAGAAGAAGAAAAAGAAGAAGAAGAAGAAGAAGAAGAAGACCCTCACCATTTAAATGTCTGTGTTGTATTTCATGAAGATATTTCGCTACTTCCCCTCACCAAGCTTTCAGTCATACTGTAACATCTCATCCTTCACTCACCCAGGACATTGGGTGTCTTGAACTTGGGACGTAGCGACGGACGAAATAACGCAAAATAGACAAAGAAGAAGAAGAGTCTCAAGTGTTGAAATCTTTCGTGCATGGTCTATTGAAAAATAATGCCTATTTGCAAAGGTGACCTCAGAACGTAAAAGGCCAGAACAAATGCCTGCTAAGCATTTTGTTCGGCCCTTTTAATGATGTTCCAGTTTGTCATCTCTAAATGCGTTAATAATAAAGATTACTTTTGGGGAAGGAGCTAAGTCGTTTACATGGACCCCATTCCTAAATTGCTACTTATTTTATCGAAGGCAAACAGATAAGAATCGGATAATTATAACATAAATGGTTTACGCAACAAAAATAAACGTTTATTGCAGAATATTTGCTACGGAAGATATATGTGTCGGTAAATACGAAGACGCTATTAGAGAGGAAAAAATAACCGCGATTCCATATAAAACCTCTTCGAAGATAAACGTCTAATCCATTGTTATAAAATAATTAGTTAATATTTTAGTGGTCTTTGTTGTCTGCAATAATAACGAGGCAATAAATACATGCATATGTTCATATATGTTTGTGAATGTGTACATGCCCACACACCCATATATATATATGTATATTTATAAACATATATATATACATACAAATATATATATATATACATACAAATATATATACATATATATATATACAAATATATATACATATATACATACAAATATATATATATATTATATATATATATATATATACATACATACAAATATATATATATATATACATACATAGAAATATATATATATATACATACATACATACAAATATATATATATATATATTATATATATGTATATGAAAAAACAAGTAAAAAATAGAAAATGCTAAAATAATTTTATAGTGAACATTTCAGTACCGGTTTCGGTCATTTTGAGACCTTTTCAACTGTAACGATTAAATAATTAAATTTAGAAAAATTAGAAGAAAAGTGTTTTTAAAAGAATATTTCTATAGTAGTGTTCAGATTTAAGTGGCATTCTGCCTTTCTCTGACTCCCTTGTTTGCACTTGTGTGTTCGAGGTAGTTGTGAGTTCTTGGTAGGGTAGTAGAGGGAAGGCTGGTGAGGAAAGGTGGGGTGGGAGAATCTGGGAGTGCCCTGATGGTCGTATTTTGAATGGTCAGTGGCGGCTGGCAGTCTCAGTTCAATTCAGGAGAATATTTATATTGACAGGCTTGTTTATAGAATTAGCGTAGGTGTTATACTAAAAAACATTAGTGACAAACTTAAGGGGTAGGGGTGGAGAAGAAGAAGAAGAAGAAGAAGAAGGAAAAGGAGAAGGAGAAGATGATGGTGATGGTGGTGATGATGATGATAACGATGATGATGAAGAAGAAGAAGAAGAAGAAGGAGGAGAAGGAGAAGATGGTGTGATGATGGTGGCGATGATGATGACGCCGATGATGATCATCGGCGTCATCATCATCGCCACCATCATCACCACCATCTTCTCCTTCTCCTCCTTCTTCTTCTTCTTCTTCTTCATCATCATCGTTATCATCATCATCACCACCATCACCATCATCTTCTCCTTCTCCTTTTCCTTCTCTTCTTCTTCTTCTTCTTCTCCACCCCTACCCCTTAAGTTTGTCACTAATGTTTTTTAGTATAACACCTACGCTAATTCTATAAACAACCTGTCAATATAAATATTCTCCTGAATTGAACTGAGACTGCCAGCCGCCACTGACCATTCAAAATACGACCATCAGGGCACTCCCAGATTCTCCCACCCCACCTTTCCTCACCAGCCTTCCCTCTACTACCCTACCAAGAACTCACAACTACCTCGAACACACAAGTGCAAACAAGGGAGTCAGAGAAAGGCAGAATGCCACTTAAATCTGAACACTACTATAGAAATATTCTTTTAAAAAAACTTTTCTTCTAATTTTTCTAAATTTATTATTTAATCGTTACAGTTGAAAAGGTCTCAAAATGACCGAAACCGGTACTGAAATGTTCACTATAAAATTATTTTAGCATTTTCTATTTTTTACTTGTTTTTTCATATATATCAACTCGTGTGTTCCTTTTCACCCTTATACATATATATGTATATATATATATATATATATACATACATACAAATATATATATATATATACATACATAGAATATATATTATATATACATACATACATACAAATATATATATATATATATGTATATATGTGAGATTGTGTGTGCATACATATACGTACATAGGTATATGAGTATATTATGCACACACAAACATGCGCGTGCACACACAGACACACACACATATACATGCAGTATATCAAATAAATAAAAAAAAATACATAGCGCACAAAACAAAAATTGCCGATCATAATAGATATATATTAAACAAAAAAACATAAAATATTTCTAAAACATAGCTAAATATATTACTATCCATGTTTTATATGAATTATTTATTGCATGTAATTGTCGCTTCATAGAAAAATAACACTTGAAGAGAATTGCGAAGCTGGATAGAAAATATTCTTCTGGAGAAATGGATTGCTTTTGTTTCCCGACAAATCTATTATTGTGTAATATGTGTATAGACATATTAGAGATGGAAATTGTTAAGACATTGTCTTGAGACAGCAAAAATTGCGAGTAAATTTGGATGATGTAATGTAAATATTTGTGTTGTCTATGTATGCATAGGAATGCATGTATATGTATAAATACACATATATATATATATATATATATACAAATATATATCATGCGTTTGTATGTGTGTGAATGTGTATTAATGTATGTATGTATAATTACATTTGTCTATATACATACAAACATACAGCCATAAAATACCAAATTATCAGAAAAGTAGCGAAATGTATGAAAGCATATTTGATTTAAGAAAACATTATAGTGTGAGATAAAATTATTATCTAATGTATGTGTAGCTGTCTGGAGTCTAATACCCTCTACTGACCTATACACAGACACTGCACATTTTTATTCCATAATTTTATTTCGCGAATGGTACAGATTTAAGTCAAGCATATTAAAGAAAAACAAAGCCTTATATAACTGTGATAATATTTACTTACCTGAAAAATTTGTGAAATATGAAAACGTTTACTATCTTCTTGGTATAATTTATTTCTTAAAGAATTTTAACGTATGAGTAGCACTAGTAATGACAGGATGTAATCTACTCGATGAAACACAATAATTCTTACATCGTGCAGATATCAGTAACCAAGAACAGCCTACACATACAAATATTTCACCTGCAATGCATGCAGTAACAAAGAAGAGATAAGCCACCCGCTTACACGAGGTTAGATCTCAACCTATCATATTCCTTGTCAATTCAGTAAAGTATTATATTTCCCGAGATGCATCTCAGGAAATACAATACTTTACGCCTTACCAGCAGACGTATAAAATAGATTCTGTGTGCTTCCACTTGTTATCTTATCCAACTACATAAAATTGTCTATTAACAGAGTTGTATTATTGAAGATGTACTCCAGCAATGCTTAACTTGAGAATTTATTGATAAGGCAAAAACCTCATGTCCTGGTAAATGAATAACAGAATGAAATTGTATCCTAACCCTTATGTATAACAGGATGAAGCCTAGTCGTACAGCGACGTTGCTGTTAAGATTCATGTGCGCTGCTTCAAAAAGTTTGTAAGTGCTACGTATATTCGATTTAGTTTATTTTTATAGCTGTTGTTACAGCAAAATAAACACGTCTACCATTTACCAAATAATTAATGATTGTTGGATCCTGTGGTATCTTCCTGAATGGAAATGACGAAGAAATGCATCATCGTTCCTTATATATTATCCTTTCTAAAATAGCGTCAATTCATCGCGTCTGTTTTCCTTCCCGAGAGCAGGCACTGCAGCGCTAGCTTCCTTTAAACCATCAGGTGAATTTATTATTTTCCCATGCAGAGATACTTCATATTAAGGAAACCACCTGGTTTATAACATTTCATTCTCACTGAATGGATTCGGAAACACTGCAGATGTGATAGAAATAACATCATTAAAGTGAATCTTATTTGTGAACCAGGTCACGATTTGCGCATGTGTTATTCAGAGAAACAGCCTTTGTAACAAATTTCTAGTAGAAAAGATTACATTTACTCATGGCACTAATTTAATTTCACAATTTAACTGAAATTAATATGAATCAACTGGAGCATCTTAGTCAATAGCAACTCTGCATTAATCAAAGTTCCTATGAAGCTTGTGACAAATTTCCAGAAGGATACAGAAAATGAAGCAAAGAAGAGAAAGCAGCGTTGATCATTTATGAATGGCAGAGAGAGAAAAGGGAAACCTATGTAGCAAAAAGAGAGAAGGGAGAGAGAGGTAAAAATGGTAATGTAAAGAAGATAAAAGAGAAAATATATAACGACAGAAAGATCCAGAAAGAAAGCAATAACAGAGCCAGCAATTTTGAGGAGAGGAGTAAGCCTATTATGTCGACCACAGAGGAATTTGAAAAGAAAACGGTGTTGTCGAGGGCTTACTCCAAGACCCTCGACACTATCGCCGTCTTCAAGAAAAAAATGATTGAGGAGTTGGCAGAATATATGCCAACCATTAAGCTTATCTCTCGAGGGATCAAATATGCAACGGTATGGTTGCTGTTTGACTCCCCCGAAGGAGCTTGCGTATTCGTGAGCCAGCCCCTGGAGGGCAAGGAAATAACTGGCACTTATTTTATTGACGCCAAAGGCATGAAAGGCTAAGTCGACCTCACAGAACGTGAGGCAGGAAAAATACCACTAAATATTTTGTCCATCTTAACAATTCTGTCAGCTTACAGCCTGAGAAAGGAAACATATTGATTGGAACTAACAAAGCGACGTATGAGAGGCGACAAAGTAGGTATAATTGATGCAGCACCTTGCTAACACCGGATGGATAAATTACGATACTTACATACAAAAGTGTAGAACGTGATCGGCATACATGCTCACACACCGACTAAACTTTTATATATATACAGTAACGTGTATACTGTATAAGTGTATGTTGTAAGTATATGTGTGTATACGTGTGTGTGTGTGTGTGGTTATGTGTGTCAAGGCGCATAGCTTAGTTGTAAGAGTGTTGTGCTCAGGATCTCGAGGTCATGGTTTCGATCTCTACACGGGTTGCATTCTGTGTTATTCAGCAAAACTCTACTTTTCACGTTCGGCTTCACACAGTTATAAATGAGCAAACATGCGACGAAATGGCATTCCGTTGAAGCGAGACGCCATCATTCGAAAGCTAAAACAACGCGATGTGCATTGTAACCAGCGGTGTATGATACAATCCGAGAGCCTCATCAATATCATGGTATATATAGCAATCTTTTTATCAATGTAGGTGATATCCTCTACCTTCTATCACTTTAAGTGATAATTGAAATTTTCTATTTCGGTTTTATATTGCGTCGAACCACCTTCGTTATTTTATAATTATCACATTGCCATTTTGCTGATTCATATGGTAAATATTATATACTGACAAGTAGCATTTAGCTTAACCATAAATGATATAGTAATTACTCCTGACGAGCTTTAATTCCAAGCGAAATTAGCTTGCTAGTGTACTGATCTCGCCCGCTGTGCTGCGGTTATCTCCCCTGTCATAACATAATGTTTTTTTTTCTAGCCACCATTATTTTATATAACGTTTCTTGTATTTTAACACCAACGACAAATAAGAAAGAATTGTGCACATTTTTGTTTATGTCTATATATATATATATATATAATATATATATATATATATATATAATATATATATATATATATATATATATAATTTAAATAATGAAGGCGATAAACTGAATATTAAGTTAATTAACATCAATTTAAAACCAGTAGCCTAGCATATGGAAAAATCTGAAAATTCAGAACAATTGTAATACATGCTTATAATAGGGATGACCACTAAGTGGACATCCAATATGCTAGAAGAAAATTATCTGCGATCTAACTACAAAGAAAAGAGTGTTCTCTAGAGAAATTCAGCACTTAGACATTTGAAAATAACTCCAATGTAAACGGAAGAACTATACACATGTCTAATTTTATAAGGACAACTAGTCTATAATTCTAAAAATTATATTGAATTGGAACGATCGTGCTGAAGAGTACATGGAGGATGATTACGTAAGTAAAATCGTTGATGGCGAAACCGGTCTGCGATTAATTCTGTATTTTGTATATTTTCATCTGTCTTACCAGCTTATGTTCTGGTGTTTGCTGAATTTCTCTAGAGAACATTCTTTCCTTTGTAGTTAGATCGTAGGTGATCTTCTTCTAGCATAATGGATGTCCACTTAGTGGTCATCCCTATCATACGTATATATATATATATATATATATATATATATACGCACACGCGCGTGTGTGGACATGTGTAAAGACGAACAAGTGTATATTAAATGTTATACAAAATAAATCCTTCTTATATTGAAACTTTCTCCCCTTTAGAGAATTGTTTCGTGGCAACTGGGGCCAACTATAAATTAGAAAGAAGAGCAATATCAACAATCAAGTTTTCTACAAAAATTAACATAGGCGCAGGAGTGGTTGTGTGGTAAGAAGCTTGCTTCCCAACCACATGATTCCGGGTTCGGTCCCACTACGTGGCACCTTGGGTGTCTTCTATTATAGCCTCGGGCCGTCGAAAGCGTTGTAAGTTGATTTGGTAGACGGAAGCTCGTCGTATGTATGTATATATATATATATAATATTATATATATATATATATATATATATATATATATAAACATGTATATATGTCTTTTTGCGTCGTTGTTTATGCCCCCACCACCGCTTGACAACCGATGTTGGTGTGTTTACGTCCCCGTAATTTAATGGTTTGGCAAAAGAGACCGCTAGAATAAGTACTTGGCTTGCAAAGAATAAGCGGTGCAGCATAACGGCTGCAGTCAAATGACTGAAAGAAGTAAAGGAATAAAAGAAAATAGCATTAAGGAAAAGACACACTGAATCTCTAGCGGCACGTTGATAACAGTTGAAACGTGTTTCTCCCTCAATATGTGTCATTAGCACAGTGGTTGTTCAATCTGGCAGGAAAAATACATAGCTCAAAAAAAAAAGAGTGCAACACATTTGCGCTTTTGGTAATTTGCATAAAATAGAGATGCACTAAAGGAAATAACTTAGAACGAAGAGTTTCTTGTATTTTAACACCAACGATGAATAAGAACGAATTGTGTACATTTTTGATTATGTCTATACAATTCTGTGTGTGTGTGTGTGTGTGTGCGTGCGAATGCATGTATGTATTTGTGTATATGTGTGTGTGTGTCTCTGTATAATATATGCGTGTGAATGGCTGCATGTATGCATTTATGTGTGTGTTAAAATCTGATCTGAAATATTATTCTACCTTTCTTGATTATTTTGAGTTACTTCTATTTGGAGTTCATAATTGCTTACCAGTATGAAAGCAATTACGGGAATTGGAAAATAAATCTCGACAATCGTCGAAAACTGATATTTCGCCCATGATATGAAACCGAGTTTTGGAGCTATTGTCTCGGTTGCATTATCAACTTGATTATTTATACTCTCAATGGAGATGATACAGGACAATGAGGTAATGCTATAGTTACTGTCGTTGCATGGAAATATCCTTGTACATACCAATAGATAATATAAAAACTACGATAATAATAATAATAATAATAATAATAATAATAATAATAATAATACAGTCATTCTCCAGCACAAAAATGTTTTATCTAGAATAGAACTCTAAATTTGATATAGCAGCTGAAGTAAAAGAAGACATATCAAATCAAACGATGAAAAAGGATAAGAGAAATTAAAAGAAAATAACAAATACAATCAAGAGAAGAACAAAATAAATATAGTGTGATATATCCTTTGTGAAAATAACATGATTCCCGGTTACAGATGAAAAAAAATGGTACTATCTATTATATACTCAATTCTTAAACTGAATGAAAACCCAGCGACGACTGATTTATTGCTTTATAAGCTGAATATAACACGAAAATAATATTCACTGCTGCTTCATCACCATTTAAATGAATACATAAGCAGGTAGCAAACACATACATTAAATAGGCTGCGCCATACAAATTACAACAGATTTATGTGATAGATAACAAGGTTCTCGTTCTCAATACTGTCATCTGTGAGCAGCTGAATAATCTGATAGGAAATAGCTAGTCGAACGGTATCGTATAATTTAGCGTCCCCTACAAAAAATAGAATACCTAAAATATCACATAAAACAGAAATTAGAATTTTGAATGAGCAGGTAGACTTTGCATATAAAAAAAATAGAAGTAGAATATTAATTTATGTCTTGGGTATTCGAATAAAAAGAATAACATTACCGATATTTCAAAGAGAATTGTGAAATGAATGTGTATAATATAATTTATATACTATATAATTGAATATAATTTATATAATATATAACTTTCAAATTCGCTTTCTATCCTGTGCCAAAGAAAATTTCATAGAGTTGATTTGCTTCTTGCAAGAGGTTGTACGATCACGATTAATGATAACTAATCAATGAACATTATTAGTTGTAGCAAATGTATGATACGAAACTTTGCTTACTGTTCAATCCTTACTTATTTCGAATGGCAGCTTTACAGACCTGATTTTGGAATCGGGTTTAATGCCCTTTTCATTCTTTGTAGCTCACGGCACCGTGGAGCAAACATCCTTGGAACTAACAAAATGGAGATAATCCTGTCAAAATGGGGTATAAGAAACTTTGTTTCAACCAGCATTAACCGGCTTATGGGCGCAAGGCAAAGGAGAAAACGGCTGCAAATATACTGCCTGCACTGACCTGTATTCCTCATACTTGCAACATATGCGGACTTCTATGAAATCTTTGATTTCTTTATTACCCACAAGGGGCCAACGAAGAATGGGACAATACATCATGATTTGGGGTCATGAGACACAGATGGTATTTACAGAAAAAATGAACTTTTTTTTTTTTTTATAAAAAAATTACAAAAAATCGGATAAATCGAATGATATACAACAACAACACAACATAAAGGTAACACATGAAGCGGGAACACCAGGATTGCCGACCCCACGAGCCCTGCTATTCCCACCGAAACTCGGCAGCCAACCTACAGCATGTTTACGTGGCTCCTCTCACTCGCAGCAACCGTGCCACACGCTTCCATATTTTATCGAACTCACACGCAGACAGACACCTCTTCTCCAACTCCACCTTTCTTTTTAGGTGGAACCTGAAATAGGTCACCAAGGCGGAGCCAGAGATCACGGTGCCTGTCGTTACCGCTTTCATTCTGGTCTTCCATATACACTCTTTCGCTACTGCTACTGTACTGAGAAAGCAATGCTTACCTTCACTTGTCAAAAAGCTAGGCGAGTCAATTTTTATAATTGTCTCAGCCGATAGCTGTACTCTTCTTCCGTCCGACAACAGGTGTTCGGCATATACCCACACGTCCGAGACTTCGGACACTGAACAATAGCGTGCGAGACTGTTTCCAGATCCCGCTCGCATCTTGGGCAGTTCGATGGTCCACTCCAACCATGCCTTGTGAGTTTATCCCGACGGGTAAAGTTCCTCTGAAACATTGCCAGGTCAAAGACTTCTGGAAGTTATCCAATGTCTTCGGCCCGAACGTCCTTCGGAACAGGCTGTCCAACTGATTTCTATCGAGGCCCAAGGTCCTTCCTAAGGCATCGTCATTTCCGGCCTCTACCAACCTGCTATAAAAAGCTGCGGTGGTACCAAAGCCGCCGGCATTGCCCGACTTGCGGAAGTGGCAGAGTGCCTTATGGCACTCCGAATACCACATGCTCGATCTAAGTCTGCGACGAAACCAGGTTTCTCTGCCACCGAAACTGACAAAGCTGGGGAACATCTGCTTCGCAAGCGGGGACCACACCCGTTCACCATCCAGGTAGAGCCAAAGGTGCCTTAACCTCAGCGCATCTCTGCGCATCATCAGCCAAGGCATCCCCAAGCCACCCTTTAACGGTTTCTGACAGCAGATAGAACGTCTTACAAGAGGAGCACTTCCCTTCCACAAAAAGTGGAAGATCTGTCTCTCCAACTTGCTCAACCACGAATCCGGACAAGGGACGACGGTCAGGCGGTAGGTGATGACCGATGCTAAAAACACATTGGCCACCTCCGCCCTCCCTTTCAAGGACAGCCACCGTCCGGACCAAGTCCCGACCGCGTGAGCCACCTTGCCCGACACCTCAGACCAGTTCTTTTCTATCTGGAGACCTGGACCAAACCAGATCCCTAGCAGCTTAACCGGGCCCTCCGTCCAGCATCCCACGATGCTATTCGAAGGCATCGACTTGCCCCTCCAGGTGCCGAGTTGCAAGCCGACCGATTTTTCCCGGTTAATCTTTGCTCCTGTCACCGTCTCGTAAGCCTTGATGGCATCTCCCACATTACGTAGGAGTTCCACCTCGGTCACGATGATGGTGATGTCGTCCGCATACGATGTCACAGATCCTCCACCTCCTGGATTCATCGGGATGGCGCTCAGCTTTCGCAGCAATGGCTCAAGAGCCATCACATACAAAATCGGGGAGAGCGGACACCCTTGACGAACAGACTGTTTGATGCGGAACGGCCTCGAGAGGAAGCCATTCACCCGAACGATCGAGTCGATGTTATCGTACAATTGTATGATCCACCTGAGGAAGCCAATGCCCAGACCGAACTGCGCCAGCACGGACACCAGGTACCGATGGTTCACCCTATCAAACGCTTTACTCTGGTCTAAATGGACCAATGCCCCACCCTTGCCAGAGTCATTCCCAAACCTCTCTATTGTGTAGCGTACTAGGTGAAGATTGTCCTGGATGGTTCTTCCTGGGACCGCACAAGTTTGTGCCTTCCCGATCAGACCACCCGCGACACGCGTCAACCTTTTCGCTAACACCTTGGCCAAAATCTTCACCTCTGTGTTTAGCAGTGTGATGGGCCGAAAATTGTCTATGTTATCCCCCTTGCTCGGGTCCTTCCTGATCAGCGTCACCACTCCCCGACGTACAGATCTGGGAATGAACCCATTCTGCCGCCAGTTCGTGAAAACGCCGGCCAGCACGTTCCCGAACAAGTCTGGCATTCTTTTATATAGTTCGTAAGGTAAACCATCGATCCCCGGCGCCTTGCCTTCACCGCAGTCGGCCAGGACCTCAGCTATCTCCTCAGGCGAGATCGACGCTTCACAGCTCTCCGCATCCTGCCCCGAGAGGCGCGGCAGCCCGGCGAGGATGTCCGTTAGGTCCACCCTCTCCTCCGGTCCGCCGTCGCCCCCAAAGAGCCGAGCGAAGTGCTCCTGAAACGTCCGACACATCTCCTCTGGTTCGGTGATCACATCACCTCGCCCATTCGTCACAGACTTAATTGTGGAATCGTTTCCACGTTGAGCCTCCACAACTCGTGCCCATCCGGCAGCCTTGATACCCTCGCACCCCATTGCGCGAATTCTAGCTCTGACGATACAACCCATATGTTGGGCTTCGAGGTGCTGGTTCAACTCCAGTCTCTTCAGCCTAACCTGGGCCCCATCGCCAGCTCTCATGGCTTCCTCTAAGGCCTTAACTAGCCCCATCTCTTTCTTACGCCCGCTAGTTGCTAGACCTATGCTGTATCTAACGGACTCGTATTTTATGGCTCTTTTGAGGGCGTACCACCATTTGTTGTTAATAATGGAACCGGTTAACGCCCTCTTCACTACTAACTCGATCCGCTTTCTGTACTCCTCAATAGCCAGGAGGGACTTATTGAGTTTCCAGTAGCCGGATCCCCTACTACCTAACTTATCTAGGTTCAGTTCGCCAGTGACCATCCTGTGATCGCTGTAACTGACCGTGTGAAACTGTGGACACTTAACTAATCCTTTATCTATTTTTCTAATAAAAATTCTGTCTATGTAAGACCCGATAGACCCGTCGCCACTTAACCACGTCCACTGTGGAGCGTTCGGGAATTCAAGTCTGTAGGGATCTACCAGCTGAAAGTGACTCAGTAGATCCCGGAAGCCAGCGTTTGGTTTCCTATCTTTCGAGCCAATGCCATCGACGCGCGCGTCGACTATGGCATTAAAGTCCCCTAACATGACTATGGATTTTGACGTGCCAAGAAACTTCTCCAAGCCTCGATAAAAATCAGTCTGACCCGTATTAGGTGCATACACCGCCACCAGCCTGATTTCTTTACCACAACTGAACGTCAGATCTAAGACGACCAGCCTACCTTCTGAATCAGAAAAAAATCAACTTTTTCTCTGCGACACTATCTTTTTTAAGCAGAACCAACACCCCACTCCCGCCCACATGCCGTCCAGGAGAAATAAATTTCTCATAGCCTTCCATGAGCGGGAGTAGATCTCTTGGCCCTTCGATTCGTGTCTCAGTAGCGACAATTACATTTAAGTTCCGCGCCCTGATATCTTCTATGAAATCTTTGGCGTGACTCAAATGTTACATTCGATATAAGCATTATGACTGATAAAGATTGTCGGATCCTCATACGTTGAAACCAACGGGGGAGTCCATCATATATACGAGGGGGTGCTGAAAAGTTCCTGGTTTTCAGGGTGTTGCGAAATGCCTGGTTTGAGGCACAACCTTCCGAGTTCTTTCACAGGGCTTAGAAAAATTGAAGGACCGCTGCAATAAGTGTTATAATCTTAGAGAGGAATATATTGAATAAAATCATAATTAACTGATACTCATATTTTCTTTCCAGCAGCCCCTCGTATGCATATATTTATATGTTACTCATTTACTTCTTTCATTTAATATACGCAGCAGTCATACATGCTAGATCACAATCTCGAACGTTCCAAAGTTGATCACATCGATCCCAATACTTATTTCAGACTGGTAGATTTTGGGTTCATATTTACAGTTGGAGATAGAAAATTTCAAAGAGCATACACGGTCATACACATATATATTAATACATGATGCAGTTTACTTCAACCCAATTCTATTTACAAAGTATTGATTAAACTTATGTTACAGAAAAAGATACTTTCGAAATGTGTCCGGCTGGGGGTGGATCGAACCCAGTCTTAAGTCTTTGAGAAGCCACTTTCTTAAATACCGTCATGCCTATTGCTATATACGAAACATATTCCATTGCTATTTTTAAATTATCTAATGTAAAATTTGAGATTTCTTGCACTGTTCACAATTTGTGATATGGTTTCATCTGACATTAATTGAACAGAATGTGCAATCATTTAGAAGATTAGAGAAAAAAAAGAATGGTTGATTTTAAAATAATGATAAATCGTATAAATTTAAAATTGATATTTTAATAGATAATTACTAATTTTTCTAATTCACATGTAACATCAGAATCTCATTAACCTTTTGAAAAGACATTTCTTTTTCATTTGAATAATTAATAAAGCGATTAATAATTAATTCTGTAAAACTTAATTCTGTAAAAATAAATACTCAAACTCAAATTGATTTACCAAAAACTTATCAGTAAACGACTGGTGTTCTTATGTGCCTTCTATTGGTTAATAGGACTAAGAAATGGAATCGTGTTACTATTGTTGTTAACCCCAAGTCTGATAAAAGATGTTCCAACCGTGACAGTTTCATTTTTTCAGGCCTTTACGGTAAAGTAAAATCACATTATCATTAGCCAATGAGTCCTTCCCAAATATTCGTTTTATTTTCCTTATGAATTAGTCAGCAAAATAAGGGCTACACGTAACCTATTTTCGTGATTCCAAGACTGATAGGAAAGGTGGTAGAAGTTATCATCAGACCGGAGATCTGCCCTGAATGCTTGAAACGAAGTAAAAGCAAAGATGATAGCGTTGAACGGACGATGCATTAAGTGCAGCAACATTGACTGAGAATCAGTCCACTGTTGGGCTTCCATACATTTTCCGTCAACCAAATGGCACTGATAAAGCTTTGGCTGACCTGAGACTTTGGTAACAGAGACCTACCCAAGTTGCCGAAAGCATATACTTATGGAGCAATTTTCTTAACGACACGACCGTACCAAATCCAATTGCGTTTTGTTCGAAGATAATCTTGCCTTTGTTATATTTAGGGCACTCTCTCGCTGTCTCCACTGTATCATGGAAAATATATAGAGTGACAACCTGTAGGTTTCTATTTCTGAAAAGGATATATTGCAACAAATTTGATAAAATGACTTAAAACAGTGTTGTATTTATATTGTGTCAAGCATGGACGATGTAGTGCTGTAGTAAACTCGCACCTATCTGAAGTAGTATTTCAAGATATCAGAATTCCTTCTACTTCTCTGACACCATCAATCTGTAAATTAGCAACAGATTCCAAGGAGAGAAATAGAGAGAAGGGAAGGGGATAGACAGATATATATATAGAGAGAGAGTGAGAGAGAGAAACCTACTGTAGACAGGCGTTAGCCATTACAATGTGTTTCGCCTAACTCTCTCATTCTTTGTTCGTTCGAAGCTCTAACTCTCAACAAATTTTATATTTTTAAAGTTTCAGAATGCTGCTGTTTATGAAGGTTTACCATTTTGTCGTTGATAGCACGAAATAGGGATTAATTAATAGTCGACAACTGAGGAGGGGCTAGGTTTCTTTTTTGTATTTTATCCGGTTTTTGTCTTTCATTATGTGTTTACATGTTTTTCATTCGTTGGTAATGTCCTGTTCTTTATGTACTTTTTATTTATTTATAAGATAGATAGATAGATAGATAGATAGATAGATAGATAGATAGATAGATAGATAGATAAATAGATAGATAGATAGATAGATAGACTAAAATAGAAACTGGAGAGATAGACATAACATATATATATATACATGTATATAATAATAATATTAGGGAGTATAAGTCCAAACTTACAGGAAAAAATTCAATTTAGTATTAAATTAAATTTCACAATATAAATATATAATATATATAAATTAGAGAAAAACATTTATCACGTTAAACACCTTAGGTTTTTAACGTGATAAATGTATTATAAACACCTGGTCCTACTTTTTAAGTTTCAAATTTAGTTAACGGAATCTCTTCTATAAGAAGAATCATGTTTTTATTCTTTAAAAAATATTGTTTAATTCTGTTTGATTATCTATTAAAAATATGTATTTATTTAACTATTATTGTTATTATTGTTGACCTGAGGAGTGACTATACTTTTAAATTTAATTGTTTGTGGATCGATTAAATTTAAATTTAATTGTAATTCGAATTGAAGTTATAGCCACGAAACTTACGTAGTCTTTTTACTTAATATATACTGTTTATTTATTATTATGTATTTTTGTGATCTAGATAAATGTTTTATCATATATCTTATATTTCTATATGATATGTTTTATGTCTATCGTCGTTTGAACTACATAACAGTGGTTTTTCTCTAATTTATATATATTATACATATGTATATATATATATATATATATATTATATATATATATATATATATATATATATATATATATATATATATTATGGCTAAGATACTGGCAGAATATACACCTATGGTATTTCCGGAAAACCACTCACCCGAATTCTAGGCTATGAGTACTGAGGAATTCAAAACAAATACTGAAATTCTTCACGTGTAGAAAATCCTACTTTCACAACGGTAAAAATGTTAGGATTATTGATCATTTAAACATATTGTTGGATTGAAATATATGTAGAGTTTTAAAGGAAATTTTGGGGTTGTCTTGTTGATGTGGTTCCTTTAATACTTGTTCTTATATGTATATTTTTAATCCTTTAATTTGAATTACCTTTACATTTGTGATACAAATAAAATGAAACAAGCATCTTTTATAAATTCTTCTTCTCAATTTTCTTTTATTGACTTTTTAATTTTATGATATATAAAATTAATTTTATACATATATATATATATATATATATATATATATATAAAATTTCTTCAAGGGAAACGTTTTGAACATGCAAATAAAGTCTAGTGATGCTGACGGGTGAACCAGTTTAAGGTTTGTATCGAACTGTACCAATATAGGATAAATATAGTAAAAATAACAATAATCCTTGAATGGCATTTATAAACATTTAAGGCATCGCTATGCGCCTTTCCTCAAATTAAATGACATGAAATGTGTATAAACGAGCGTAGAGATTCCTTAAATGTTCAGGAATTCCATCTGAGGATTATTGATATTATTACTAGACAATTTTATCAGGTCTCCTACGTTTGCGCTTCAGCAGTTTTGTTGGAAATAGTCCATCAATATTCCTCATGTTGCTATATATTTATGCATTAATTAGCAGTAATCTAGTGCAGTAATCTATAGCCGTGTGTTCAACTAATGGCTTACTGGCAGCATCGGGATACATTGGAAAACAGTACTTTTTCTTGTAGCTGTTGACCAATACTGCAATATTTTCCAAAGGAACCTATCATAATCGGCGGAATTCTTGCTCGCATCCTGAGTGTTTAAAGGTTCCACTTTCTCTTTTAATCATTAGAGGGACTTACTACGAACTGTTAAATGATGTAACGTGGCTAAGAGACACTCCACTCCATGTCAATTTTAGCCTCATTTTCAAAATTACGGGAGATGAACCTATGCATTAACATTTTTAGTTATGCTGAGTGTTTCTTTTCTATTCTAATGGAATACTATAGTAGTGGAGTTGTACGAACGTAAGTAATTTTTTAGGGGTTTGCTACCAATCCTTGGTACTCAAGGATTAGGTTGATGCAATTGCTTTCTGCTGCCCTTGTTTAGCAGATACTGATGATATCATACAACATTCGGAGATTGCATGGACTAATTTTAAAATTCATCCTCAGAAGTTGTTTCTGAGATACAACCTGTCAATATTCCTATATCTCTGCAATCTTCCATGTGATATCAAAACTTTGTGTGCGTATAAATGTGTGTATGTGTGTTTATGTGTGAACGCTCATACTACTGTTTACTTTTACGCATTTATACACTTGTTTCCCGCTATCCTGGCAATAAGTTTCCGAATTCAAAACGATCTAAAAGGTTTGTTAATTATCACTTGCGTGCATAGATTGAATTGAATTACTAACTGCACTAAAGATTGATTCAGCAAGGTTTAAACTGGTTTTCACGTATTGCTTACATGCAAAAGCAGACAAATAAACGTTTTCTTACCACAAGTTTTTTTTTCCTCTATTTTTTTTTTTGCTTGTGAGGAGATAAATAACATTAGCGAAAAGTAACATTAGTGAAAAAGCAAAAAAAATGCAACTCCTATTATCTGCATTCGAGAAAGAAGCGGGGGAGATAATGGGGGAGGTGCTGGTAGCAGCAGAGTGCTGGACAAAATGATTTACATTATTTAAAATGACCTGTGGTAGTGATCGGGAAGAATGGTAAAAGTGTTGGGTAAAAATCTTAACTTGATTTAGTCCGACTCATTTCTTTCTGAGATCAAACTCCACCGGGGTCGACTTTGGATTTCTGTTCTTAATAGGGTTGCTAAAATAAGTACGGGTCAAGTATTGGGGTCACTAATTGATTTTTCCAACTACTGTCAAAATAGCTGACTCGTGCCAAAATTAAAAACAATTGTTTATAATATCCCACCTGTCTCTATTCAAATATCACTAGAACACAAATTTTATTATATTGCCCTGTTATGATTCTATTCACATTAAGGATCGTTTAAAAGTATCGAACTCAGTATTTAAGCGGTACTTGTTACAACCGTCTTGTAATTGTTTTAGGTATTACTATTTAACGTTTATATATATATATATATATATAATATATATATATATATATATATTTATGTATATATATATATATATATATATATATATATATATTTATGTATATATATATGTATATATATATATATATATATGTATGTGTGTATATATCTATACATACATGTATATATATATATATATGTATGTATATATATATAAATACATGTATATATATATATATACATAAATTTTTAACTTTAAATTTAAATAATTTAATTTTAAATTTTATATTTAATATATTAGTATATTATATTAATTAATTTTAATTTCTATGTTTTGGTTTATGTTTTTCACTGTTTGATTTGCCTAATAGTGGTTTTATCTCTAATTTAGTTTATATATATATATATATATTATATATATATATATATAATATATATATATATATATATATATATATATATATACTTATATGTATATATATATACATATCACCTTGATCACCTTGACCGACCAGTCCGTCAGACGTCCATTTGACACCGCTGGTCACAGCACACTGTCCACTCCTCTCTGGATCGCGCCTTTCTCATCCACGTGATCCCAATCGTCCTCCTGAAATCGTAACTACACCGTCGTGGAGGCCTTCCAGGTGGTCTTTTCCGCTCTCGCGGGTACCACTCGACAACTGCGTGGGTCCACCGATTATCGGTGAGCTGGGCGACGTGTCCAGCCCATCTATTCTTGCTGTGTGTATACTCTGCGATGACATCTCTCACGCGGACTTCTTTCTGATGATCTCGCTACTGATGTGTTCTCTCAACAAGATACCAAGCATTGACCTTTCCATGGCTCTTTGAGCCGTTACCAGACTCTGCTCTTCTTTCTTTGTGGTAGCCCATGTTTCACTACCATATAACATTGCAGGTAGAACTGCACTGTTAATGAGGTTGGCGCGGGGGACCTGTCCAAACTTCTCTTGAGCACATCCCTTATGCCATTAAACGCCTTCTATCCGGCCCTTACTCTGCGTGAGATCTCCTTTTCGATATCTCGGCACATATTCACTTCCTGTCCCAGGAAGACATATTCCCTTACCTCCTCTATTTCATCACTGCCGATCACCATTCGACCCGTTGGTACGTTGTCTAACCGCATGAACTTCGTTTTCATGCGGTTCATCTTGAGACCTACTGCAGAGCTTTAGATGTCGAGCTCCGTCAGCATAGTCTGAAGCTGATCCGCGTTTTCAGCGATGAGTACGATGTCGTCAATGAAACGGAGGTGAGTGAAGAGCTCGCCATCGATGTTGACACCGCCTTGCCAGTCGATGCCTCTGATGATCTGTTCGAGACATGCGGTGAAGAGTTTTGGGGAGACTGTATCTCCTTGCTTCACTCCCTTCTCGACCGGCACTCGTATGGGTGATGACAGTAGAGCTATGTCGGTAGTGCATCCGGAATTTGCCTCCCTGAGCAGCTGCACATATATATATATATATATATACATACATATATATATATATATATACATATATATATATATAATATATATATATATATATATATATATATATATATATATAAATAATGAGGGAGATAAATTAATATTAATTTTAATATCAATTTAAAACCAGTAGTCCAGCATACAAAAATCTGAGGAGTCAGAGAAAATTCTAATATATGTGTATATTGGCAGGGCTTACTGCTAGGGAGTCGGCCATATGCTAGAAATAGACCATCAACGGTCAAACTACAAGGAAATTCTCTAGATGAAAAATACAGCGAACACCAGAACCAATTTTGGCGGGCATGACAGATGAAAATTTATATTAATTTTCATCTGTCATGCCCGCCAAAATTGGTTCTGGTGTTCGCTGTATTTTTCATCTAGAGAATTTCCTTGTAGTTTGACCGTTGATGGTCTATTTCTAGCATATGGCCGACTCCCTAGCAGTAAGCCCTGCCAATATACACATATATTAGAATTTTCTCTGACTCCTCAGATTTTTGTATGCTGGACTACTGGTTTTAAATTGATATTAAAATTAATATTAATTTATCTCCCTCATTATTTAAATATTGAAATAAATACGTTCTCTAGTACTAAGCCCGAACCGCAGTGAATTATTTACTGCAGCCCTTCGCCTCAGAAATTTATTAGCGCGCCAGAGCCACGACATTTGAAATTTTATCACTAGTGTAATCGGTAAAGCTACACACGTGTCTGTACTGGCACGAAAGCTGGAGTTAGCTTTTCCGCTTACATTACTATGAACGGATGCACTGAAGAAGCACGGACATATGGATTGCATAAGTAATTCTTTTGTTAAGGCTGAAACCGAGGTATGCATTTAATTCTGTTTTTTATATAAATTTTCATCTGTCATGCCCGCCAAAATTGGTTCTGGTGTTCGCTGTATTTTTCCTCTAGAGAATTTCCTTGTAGTTTGACCGTTGATGGTCTATTTCTAGCATATGGCCGACTCCCTAGCAGTAAGCCCTGCCAATATATACATATATATATATATATATACTTATATATATATATGTATATATATACTTATATATATATATATATATATATAAAATAAATATAAGAGAGTGGTCACTATATGGCTCACTCTAGCACCAGTTAATCCAATAGGTTTCAACCACAAAAATACATGTTTCCCATGAAAGTCAGTACGATTGTTATCTCACACGGACAGGGCAAATAAAAAATAACAAAAATACAGATTATTTTGGGACAATTGTTTCGCTATAATGAATTAAATGTAATTTTACTTACAAAAAATCCACTTGTAGCTCCTCAGCCAAAACTATCTGGATGAAATCCACTCAATCAATCACACGCCAGATTTTATCATCCCGATAAATACGCGTGTGGTTCATTGATTACATCCGACGTTATAATTCAAATGCCCCAACTAACAGCGCGCCAAATTTTCACGGAAAACAAATACAGCATTTAGAAATAAATGCAGCATAATTATAATTAATTAATAAGGGTGAGAGAATTAGATACTAATTTAATAGTATATCTATTCTACACCAAGTGGCCTAGTGCTCCGAGAAACCTGGATTATTATAATATTTTATAATATATTATAATATTTTTACAAAATAAATATAAGAGAGTGGTCACTATATGGCTCACTCTAGCACCAGTTAATCCAATAGGTTTCAACCACAAAAATACATGTTTCCCATGAAAGTCAGTACGATTGTTATCTCACACGGACAGGGCAAATAAAAAATAACAAAAATACAGATTATTTTGGGACAATTGTTTCGCTATTAATGAATTAAATGTAATTTTACTTACAAAAAATCCACTTGTAGCTCCTCAGCCAAAACTATCTGGATGAAATCCACTCAATCACACGCCAGATTTTATCATCACGATAAATACGCGTGTGGTTCAATTGATTACATCCGACGTTATAATTCAAATGCCCCAACTAACAGCGCGCCAAATTTTCACGAAAACAAATACAGCATTTAGAAATAATGCAGCATAATTATAATTAATTAATAAGGTGAGAGAATTAGATACTAATTTAATAGTATATCTATTCTACACCAAGTGGCCTAGTGCTCCGAGAAACCTGGATTATTATAATATTTTATAATATTATAATATTTTTACAAAATAAATATAGAGAGTGGTCACTATATGGCTCACTCTAGCACCAGTTAATCCAATAGGTTTCAACCACAAAAATACATGTTTCCCATGAAGTCAGTACGATTGTTATCTCACACGACAGGGCAAATAAAAAATAACAAAAATACAGATTATTTTGGACAATTGTTTCGCTATTAATGAATTAAATGTAATTTTACTTACAAAAAAATCCACTTGTAGCTCCTCAGCCAAAACTATCTGGATGAAATCCACTCAATCACACGCCAGATTTTATCATAACGATAAATACGCGTGTGGTTCAATTGATTACATCCGACGTTATAATCAAATGCCCCAACTAACAGCGCGCCAAATTTTCACGGAAAACAAATACAGCATTTAGAAATAAATGCAGCATAATTATAATTAATTAATAAGGGTGAGAGAATTAGATACTAATTTAATAGTATATCTATTCTACACCAAGTGGCCTAGTGCTCCGAGAAACCTGGATTATTATAATATTTTATAATATATTATAATATTTTTACAAAATAAATATAAGAGAGTGGTCACTATATGGCTCACTCTAGCACCAGTTAATCCAATAGTTTCAACCACAAAAATACATGTTTCCCATGAAAGTCATACGATTGTTATCTCACACGGACAGGGCAAATAAACAAATAACAAAAATACAGATTATTTTGGGACAATTGTTTCGCTATTAATGAATTAAATTGTGTAGAATAGATATACTATTAAATTAGTATCTAATTCTCTCACTTATTAATTAATTATATATATATATATATATATACTTAACATATATTTATATAATATATATATATATATATATATATATATATATATAATATATATATATATACTTATACATATATATATATATATATGAGTATATATATATACCTATATATATACTCATATATATTATATATATATATATTATATATAGAGAGAGAGAGAGAGAGAGACTTATACATATATATATATATATATCTGAGTATTATTAAATATATATACCTATATATATACTCATATATATATATATATATATATATATATATATAGAGAGAGAGAGAGAGAGAGAGAGAGAGATTCAAATGTATATGTAGGGTGAAACGATCGTACCAAACTACCGATGTTATTCTTGTTGCTTATTTTGATTATATATATATATATTAGCGCCCTCGCGTCGATTCGATTCGATTCGTTCGTTTCGTTCCGTTCTTCTTCTTCTCCAAGTACTGTTTTATATATTAATTATGACGCGAAATTCTTTATCTCTTTGCTTTACCTTCCCTTCTCTCTCTCTCTCACTGTTCCTCATCTCTCTCTCAGCCGCTTGTCTTCCTCTCTATCTCTCTCTCTCTCACTCCTCCTCATCTTTGTCACTGCTAGCCAAAACTACTTCCTTTTTACATGCGGCCTTCAAACTGTGAACACACATTTGCTTTCCCTTGCGCTGCCAGAATCTCCTCCGTCTAAGCCAGAAAAAGGTCTTTCGTTTGTTTTCTTGTTTATTTTTATTTCTCGTATTGTATTTTCTTGTACATGTATTTTTATCTTGTAATTTATTTTGTATTTTTATTTGTATCGTTTTTACGTCCTGTTTGTGTTACATTCTTTTTTCTTTCTTGTTTTTACCCCTCTACGAAGTAATTTTATTTTAATTCTCTCGCAGGAAGGGCTAGTTTCGACGAGTTGTGTTCTGTCTTACCTTCGAAACACGCTAGAGTCGAGCTAGGGACAGCTGATGAAGGGAATTTTTTCTTGTGTAGTTTGTCTTGTACTCTGTTTTTCTGTTGTAAAAAAATGGTTTGTTCCATGATTGTTTTTCCGTTTTCGTTTCTCGTTGAGTTCTACGTCTAGTTGTGGTGTCCTGTACTTACGTATATATTTATATATGCATGTATATGTACATGTAGATGTAGGTACGTACATATTTGTTTGTATGTATGCATATATTTTATTTATTACACTATATATATATTCATATCCCACATGTATTTTGTCTTAATCCTATTCGAAATTGAGAATCCTCTTTCGCGTGTTACTGTTTAACCTCCAAACCATAACCTCGATTCCAACTTAGAATATCTTTAATCAAGTAATAAAAAGTAAAGCCAACATTCAATAAACCTTTACTCTGGGTGGGGGGGTGCTTCTGAGAATGGTGGGGAAAAGGATGTTACCTCGAAACTGAAACTTTACCTGAATAAATGCAACAGAGTAAACGCCACTAAAGGCAATTGGATGTGATTTGAGGAAATTTGGTTTCTATTTCTAAGAGTATTAACTACCAAATAGAGGTTCTTTCATTATATGAAAGTCCTTCTTTCAGTTGTAGAAAGGAAGTATAGTATGGACATGGAGTCAATAGTAACCATTGGAAGCGAAATTGAGCACACTATTGGCTTTAAATATTCAGGTTCTAAAAAGATTTTCGTATCTTATGATTCCTCTGCAGAATGGATAAGCTATGGTTTCCAAGGTCGTCATCTTGCACTCTTTTTGTGGAGAATTTTCTAGCAAGTCGCATTATAGCTTTGAGATGTCACTTGTTTATAATTTTCAATTATTCATTATATGGGAAGAACAAAATACTTCAATATTCGAGTTGTTATCAAAACATATTAAAGTTTTTTGAATTTAGATATTATTTCTTGTTTAGCAAATTAAGTATATTCTCTCATAAAATATACTTCTATAATTATATACTTCTTAAATTATACTTCCATGATATATTTAATTGAATATGATCAAGTTCCCTGGTGATAAAGGGGGAAAAAACCAGTTTGAAATATTTTTATATTTACTCTTTCAGCTTTATATCAAATTATTGATATTGCTGGTAATGATTTACAATTGACGAAGGTTCTGCAATTGGGATGTTTGAGAAAAATTACAACATGATATTATTTATTACAAGAGGAAAGAACATAAACAAAAAGGGTAAAATACAACTGTGTTAAGAAATATTCTCGTAATACTTCATTGCAGAAATGGTAATAATCGATATTTCATTGACTCATGGCAACCTAATTTTGATAAAATAATGGTAAAAACGTAATAGAGATCATGCAAATTTTTAAAATACTTTTATTATGTTATCTCTTCTAAAGATTACCGAGACCTGCCTATCGTGTCTAATAACATCATGAAAAGTCACGTCATTTTAAAGTTTTTAGATTGAGCCTAATCAGATGAGCTTTGCCGTTGTTGCTGTTGTATTGATGGCAGAGTTATTGGTGCGGCTGTTGTCGTTATATTTTTGTTGTTACTATTTAGCTCTGCTTTAAGTTAAGATAAATTACAATAGATGAAATTTTCGGAATATGCTGAATAATCTTTAGAAGTATATCAAACACAAAATACACGTCTCGACCATTTTCAGCAGAGATAACAAAATTACTTTAAAACACTTGAACTAATTGGACTTTTGTTCTTTAACAATGGGTTCAATAGTGATTGAACAGACCTCAGATCAATAACGTTTCATCCGTGATTATTTTACCATTCTATTTCCAATACAATGTAACTAGGACTATACTGTCCAATGATTTCTTCCTTTATGAAATGGCCTGTGATCTGAAGGCGGTTTGAGTGCTACTTCTAGTATTTCGAACAACTTACGTAGAGGCTCTCACGTTGGCTTAAATCTCGAATCAGTCAATGCTGTGGAACTAGATATTGCATACACACACACACACACACACACAACACACACACACACACATATATATATATATATATATATAATATATATATATATATATATATATATGTATGTATGTATGTATGTATGTATATGATTTGCTAACGTGTTTTAAATCTGTAAAATGCAGTGAGCCACCAATTGGAGATGGAGTATATGAATCAATAAAGCGAAACCTGGACATAGAACAATAATAGATATTGCTTTTTATCAGAAATACTTGTTTAGCCATTCCTTTTCCTTGAGCTTAAGGACTCATGACATTGGTTACTCGTTTCGTACTTGAAATAAATTTAGGCATAGTGATGAAATTTATCATTCCTGATTAAGACTACAGCAGATGTTTCTGTAGCTAAATCATGCATACAGAGAAATACCGGAAGACTATCGATAGCAACATTGCTACCGTATTCTGCCGAGTGCTAAGGTATTATCCATGATCAGGAAAAAATTCTTTTTTATCCAGTTCATCACAATGCTTCACAGTCTGACGTGAGGTCGTCCATTGTACGTGGCATTGCTGCATCTGATAACAGTTCAGTTTATATCTTCATGTCACGTTACAAGCGACAAAATATTGCAATGAAAGAGTTCCAGTGATCGCGCGACTGGCTCAAAGTAGCAGTGAGATCTCCTTCAAACTTCACACATCTTGAAAATGTTTGAATATACAGACTAACCCATTCCTTGTGATAACGTTCCGAGAAAGAAATCGGAATTCTTACACATAGGACGCTTGATTGTAGAAGAATAAAGTTCGTCAAAGGTGCAGACTTGGTTGTGTGGTTAAAAATCTTTCGTCCAAATCATATGATCTTGCTTTTAGTCTCACTAGATCGCACCTTGGGCAAGTGTCTTTTATTATAGCTCTAGGTCAACCTAAACCTTGGGAGTGAGCTTGGTAGACGGCAACTAAAAGCCCACTATATATGTGTGTGAGTGTGCCTTATTGTTTGTGCTGTAGTTGTTCTCTCTGCCATACCACCAACGTTTGATAACCCGTGTTAGTTCGTTTACGTCAACGTAGCTTAACGCTTCAGTAAAAATAAATTATAGAATACGTTCCAGAGTGAAAAATAAGTACTGAGGCCGGTTTATTTGACTAAACTCTTGAAGGCAGTGCCACAGCATGGCCGCAGTCCAGTCACTGAAACAAAATATAAGATTAAAAGATAAAAGATAGAAGCGATATAACCAAACAATTTGATGAATAGTACGGTACGATGAATGTCGGTATTCTTAAATAGAGGAAAGCTGAAATAAGGTTCATCATAAATTTCGAGTCAATATTATTTTGAAAAATAAATTAACAGAACTTGCTATTCAAACATTTTATTTGCTTGGCAGATTATTTTATTAAATACTTAAAGGAACAGTATAGGCGCAGGAGTGGCTGTGTGGTAAGTAGCTTGTTAACCAACCACATGGTTCCGGGTTCAGTCCCACTGCGTGGCACCTTGGGCAGGTGTCTCCTGCTATAGCCCCGGGCCGACCAATGCCTTGTGAGTGGATTTGGTAGACGGAAACTGAAAGAAGCCTGTCGTATATATGTATATATATATATGTTTGTGCGTATATGTTTGTGTGTCTGTGTTTGTCCCCCTAGCATTGCTTGACAACCGATGCTGGTGTGTTTATGTCCCCGTCACTTAGCGGTTCGGCAAAAAGAGACCGATAGAATAAGTACTGGGCTTACAAAGAATAAGTGCCGGGGTCGATTTGCTTGACTAAAGGCGGTGCTCCAGCATGGCCGCAGTCAAATGACTGAAACAAGTAAAAGAGTAAAGAGTAAAGAGTATTTGTAATAAAGCCACGTAAATCCACCATCTAACGAAGCGGTAAGCTTTATTGATAAAACAATTTTAATTATACGGTAGCAATTTTCTCTGTGAAATCAACGGTTGCAAGCAAAATTACTTTTATTTCATTACTTTCTTGAATTTATATTTTTCACTAATGCTTTCTCGGTTTTAAGGTCTTTTCAACAGCGAAACGCAAGCCGCTAATTCATATTTGCATATAAAGAAAAATACCTTTTTGAAATATTCTATTTTCCCTAACAAAATCTTGAATATTTCATCCGAAATTTTTCAGCGTAACATCACACACACATACACACACACGCAAACATATATATCGTACTTTGTGGTACTCAAGACGCACTGTGTTATGAAATACTTTGAAGATTATCGTGCATTTTCCAAGAAGCTAGTTGAGAATCGCAGAACAGTTCATGAGAAGAGCAACAAACCACCATGTAGGTGACTATTTTTTTGTCATCTCGCTCAACGATGAGCAGAAGCATTCAATGGTGTTGCCTGCTAATTTTGTCTAACAATAGTTACTTAGGCATTTAGTATGTGCCTGCCGGTCACTTTCCGATCTTTTGGATGGGGCTATGATGAGAATTGTTTCTCCTAGAATTAAATTTACAAAGATCAAGCTGCCTCTTCCACTATGTTTCATCTACAAAGCCACAAAATACAATATATGCATACTTGCCCCCCCCCCGCACACACACACACATACATACGTACATACATATATACATGTATACACAAATATATATCAGCGCCAAGCAGTGTTTAAGCATAAACAAAATTTAGGTTAGTTAAAATATGTTTGTGACATATTTTAACAACTAAAAAGCAAATTCACTGCAGTAGTCGCGAGGAAAAATTCCTTCTTTTGGTAAAAAAGTGTAAAAACACATATCTACCCAGAGACGCCACATGTCAGGCATACATACATACACATACATACATACATACATACATACATACATACATACATACATACATACATACATACATACATACATACATACATACATATATAAACTTATCATATCTGTAATAGATAAACTTAAATATATATAAAAAAACAAAAGTCGGCGAGCTGGCAGAAACATTAGCACGCCGAGCGAAATGCGTAACCGTATTTCGTCTGCCGTTACGTTCTGAGTTCAAACTCCGCCGAGGTCGACTTTGCCTTTCATACTTTCGGGGTCGATAAATTAAGTACCAGTTACGCACTGGAGTCGATGTAATCGACTTAATCCGTTTGTCTGTCCTTGTTTGTCCCCTCTGTGTTTAGCCCCTTGTGGGTAGTAAAGAAATATATATATATAAAAACGACTTAGATAAAAATAACATTTCAACTTGCTTTTATGCCAAGCTTCTTTCGGTTTCTTGCGAAGTAGTTACTGGATTTTTGCACACCAGCTTGCATTTCCTTGCGCACAAGCCTGTATCAGCTGTCTTTTGCACATCTTTCTGCAATTAGTTACTGCAGTGGAAATATCACTGAACTGTCGTTATCGTTTTTTTCTTTCTAAATTTCCACTTGGATGAAGATGGTCAGATTATTGTAACTAACCGACCAAGCAAACCAGCGAAGCATGTGAACATTTAAAAATTAAGGTCAAAGCTGATAAACAAGAAGGATAAAGCGAAGTAAGATAAGGCTAAATTAATGCCTATAATATAACATTTATAATTACATGGAACAACATGTACTGAAATAATAAAAAAGACAGCCATTATAAAATAACAGCATACCAATACCACCAACAACAGTTGACAAAAATTTTACATCATAACATTACCAAATTTGTAATGCAACTACGACAAAATGAAACACCAGAATAACAATCATAATGATAATATTAAAAAATGCATTGGAACTATTTGCTATTTCGGGGATGGAATTAATGTTCAATCATGGCTGCCTTGAAGCGTCTATAAACAGTCAATAATAAAAAGAAGGTATTGATATGAAATTAAGCAAAAAATCGTCATAGAAATGCAAACTATGTGAAAGAAAAACTATACAAATAATTTCAAGCGAAAATATTATTTTCGAGAAGAAAAGGGAAAAACCGTACATATGAAAGTGTTTCAAGTTTAACTGATACAGATAAAAACCGACACGGAAAAAAATATAAATGATGATTTAGTTTCCTTATTTATTCACGTAACTGGCAGAATATAAATTTAAATCCACTCATTACACTGTTGTAACACGATTTTTGTACATGGGTAGCAACTGTTATTTCCCATTGGCTTACCCCGAAAAAGTATGAAAAATAACTAATATTTCCTTCAAAATTTGCTTTTGTTACATTTATTCAGACTCCAAAGAATCCTTCACAACACATGGCTATGAAGCTCCCCCACTACCCCTGCTCATGATCAGTGATGCATATATTGTCAGCAACTAACAGACATGTTCAAATGGTTACGGTGAAGCAACTGACAAGCAAATCTGCAGTATTGAGCAGAATATTTGCTATAATGATATTTCTGCTTCAGCAACTCAGTGCTGAATCTGTCTGAAATGTAATGGAAAATGGATTAGTATCAAAACATTAATGTCCAGGTCACAGAAGCAAAGTTTTAAAGGAACAGTAGTCATTTTCTTTTGTTTCTAGACAGAAGCAAATATGAAATAACACTTAGTGACCAAAGTGAAAAAAGTAATTATAACTTTGTTGCACAGTGTTATTGATCCAATGCCATCACGCCGCCTCTTAATTGCTGTTACCATAACAGCAGCACCCTGTTAATCTTTGTAATACCTTCCTTAAGAGGCATCGTTCTCGATGATGAGTGTGAATGTATAGGAATTACTTGTCACATGAGGCTGTATGAGTCGCATAAATGTTGCAGTGGACGATTTCGCATTGCACTCACCCTGTTGTTGTCACAAAGCACACAACACCGAATAGAACTGGTCGATACGTTCGTCTCGGGAAAAGGGTTGTACGGTTGTACGGTATTTCTTGAAGATCTTTACATTCTGAGTTCAAATCCCACCGAGGATAGCCGTACATTTTATCCCGCGGTGATAGATAAAACAACGTACCGGTTAAGTACTGGGGTTAATGGCTCAAATTAGTCCCTGCCTTTCAAAATTACAGGCCTAAATCAAAAACTGCCGGTTTTGCGCTACAAGAGCTTGTTGCATTTGACTGCAACAACTGTAGGATACCATACTGAATAACCCCTTTCCTGTTGAAGGGGACACGTCACTAAGTTGGAAACCACTCATTGTGATATAATCTCCAATACCAATATTATCACTTCGGTTATAAATTAACGACCAATCACCTGTAATTTTCAACGGAATTGTTCCCCGAAGTCAGAATCGAAGAGCGAAAAGCATATCCACTTTCGGGTCTACTGAAAGGTGTTCAGAATACATATGTGCATCCTTCTTGGGATTCTCACTATTCTGCGTGTTATTATAAAGCTGTATACATATATACATATGTTTGTGTGTGTGGCGGGGTGTACGCTAGTACAAATATATGTATATATTTCTGTGTGTTTGTGTGTACAAACGTACACACACGTATACATATATTTATGTTTGTGTGTGTGTGTGTGTGTGTGTGCATATGCTAGTGAGTATAACATCTGAGGGCCTAGTGTTGATGCTATTAAGTAAGACCACAGATCCCAGTCTGCTACTCAAGAACAGGAGCGATTTGTGCAGGAATTTCAGGCAATCACTCACAGAATGAGATCAAACCAGAAACTGCAAATTTTCAAAGGACTTTAACCGCACAGCCATCTCTGTGCCTTGCCGATAACTACCATTCTTAAATACTGGCACATAGTTTCTTATTTTGGGGGAGAGCAACCGATGAAGTCTACTGCAGTATGTATCTGGTCATTTGCTTTATTGAGCACGAACGTTTCGACCTGGGTGAGATTTGAGCTCAGAATGTAAAGTATCTTAACTAAAACAGTAAAAAGCACTACCGCCTTATTATTATTATTATCATTATTATTATTATCATAATTATTATTATTATTATTATTATTATTATTATTATTATTATTATTAATATTACTTTTATTATTATTATTATTATTATAACCAATAATACTATATGGCTCAGAAACCTGGACGTTATCAAAGAAGCTTGAGAGGCGGTTGGATGGAACCTACACTCGCCTCCTTATGAGAGCTCAAAACCTCTCGTGGAAGCGCCATCCAACCAAAATGCAAATATATGGGAAACTACCACCTGTGTCATCTCTTGTGAAAGGTAGGAGAGTCCAGTTTGCTGGACATTGTTGTAGAGCTGAAAAAGAGGTAATTTCTACTCTTCTCCTCTAGAAGCCATCTACTCGCAATACCAGAGGGCGCACACTCTCCTACCCTGAAGTAATCTCCAGGGATACAGGCATCCAGCAATAGGACCTCTGTAATGCCATGATGGACCGTGAAGTCTGGCGTAGCATGGTAAATTCCATTGTCTCGACCACGGTTGAACAATGATGATGATGATTATTATTATTATTGATTTCTAACGTAGGCACATATATTCACACATGTTGGAGCGGAAAGCATTCGATTATATCCACTTCCATTTTATCGATCTCTATACGGTGCATTTTAAAATCAGAAAGTAAATTTAACTAAAACCAAACCATGCAATATATATTTTGTTTACCCAAATCACAGAGGAACAGGCATACGTTCACAGACATGCAGAAACATGCACATACACACACAATCATTTATATTTATATATCGACGTACCGCATAAATATTAGAACAAATGCTTTTGATCGTAAATGCTATTTTATTTCAGAACTTTTGTTTTCAGTGCAAAACTTGCCCATTTTCCCTACCGTCATTTAAATCATTTAATCACCAATTTTGTTATGAATATTATTTCTGCGAGCCTTTGTACGTTATGTTTGAAATTATAATCATTATCTAAATTACAGAAGAGATCTTTGTCCTTAATATGTTTGATGTTCCACTTGAATGTTGATATTAGTGCATAAAATATCTGCACACGGGGAAATGTTTATAGGCAGCTGATGGAAAAGATAACAAAAGAAGAAACGTAATTGCCCACAGTTTTATTAAAGACCAACGCATCTTTTGATTAAATAACAAACTGAATGTTTTTATATGATGAGATGTATTAAATATAACAGAAAAATGCATATTATAACAGAGAAATCTTCACATTAATTCAGCATTTTAGCAGAAAGGCTACAATATTAAAAAATTAACTAAGTTTTCGTTATGTGCGAGATAAACATTTAAAAACAGTGAAGATATGTATATTCAAAATTCTGTCAGATTTGAACTTGAAATGCTCTGTAACTTCTGTGCTATTTTCGCTGCGTATACATGATATAATACAGTATTCATTATTAATTTAAGCGCGGCCATAAACTTGTGGGCGAGGGACAACCGATTATGTTTAGCCTTGTACTTTATTTTATTAACATTAAAATGATGGAAAGCAAAGTTTATTCTGGCGAGATTTTAAACTCAAACCGTAATGAGCCGTAACAGTTTAAGAACAAGACCAACAAGTTTGAAAGATAGAGATATTAGTCGATATCATCAACACCAGTACTTGACTGGTACCCTGTTTTACAGATCCCGAATGGATGAAAAATAACGTTGGTCCCAGCAGGATTTGAACTCAGAATGTAGAGAGACGGAGAAAATGTATTACATCCGACGCTCCAAATATTCTGCCATTTCACTGCACCTTACAGAAATTTGAACATTACTCTTATCATTTTCTAACTTTCTAATTGTTTCTAATTTAATGACAGGAAAAGCAATTTCTGAAGGAAGGAGAGTAGTTGATTACATTGACCCAAGTTCTACCCTATACTCTGTTTTACCGACCTAGGAATGATGAAAGGTACTGCTGATCTAAGTTGGATTTGAATTCAGAACGTAATAATCCGATACGAATACTCTAGTGCATTTTGTCCGACAAAGCGGTGAACTGGCAGATTCGCTAGCATTCCTTCCGGCTCTTTACCATCTGAGTTCAAATCCCGCCGAGGTCAACCTCGCCTTTCATCGAATCAAGAACTGGAGTCGATGTAACTAACTTGTCCCTCTCCCCTACAAGTTATTAGCTTTGAACCTAGCAACAGACCGGCGGTCTGTTGCTAGGTTCAAAGCTAACAACTTCAAAGCTAGGTTCAATCTGCTCCACAGTTAATGTTGTGATCTCGCCAGATGCCATGGAAGCCGGGTAACTGGCTTTATGAGTCCTAGGGCTGAAGAAAAATAAAACAACAACATTTTCTTCAGCCGTTTCAAAGATTCTGCCATTTCACTGTTCTGATAATATTATATTAATTCTTTCTAACATTAATACTAATGATTGTTTCACACATGCGCATACGTGAGACACGTGAGATAGAGAGTCGTTGGAGAGGTCATAGGATGTGTGACGAAATATTTCAGACAAAAGTACACTAAAATAAGAATAATAATAAAGTTGAAAGGTTAATAGACAAAAAAATGTGTGTGTGGTTAATAGGCAAAAAATGTAACCATCCCCAAATATAACAATATCTGCTTCAACACAGGATTTCATATCAGGAATCTTGCAAAACAAATGTTAGTAATACATACACTTACTTGTTTCAGTTATTTGACTGCGACCATGCAAGAGCACCATTGTATAGAGTTAGTGAAACAAATCGACCCTTGTACTTATTTTAATATTAGTGCTTATTCTATCGATATCTTTCGTCGAATTATTAAGTTAGAGGACGTAAACGAATTATAAGCTGGATAATCAAAACACACATACACACACACACTTTTCTTTTATTTCCTTTATAGGTTTCAGTCCAAAGGCTGTGGCCATGCTGGATCACCGCCTTTAGTCGAGCAAATCGACCCCAGGACTTATTCTTTGTAAGCCTAGTACTTATTCTATCGGGCTCTTTGCCGAACCGCTAAGTTACGGGGACAAAAACGCACCAGCATCGGTTGTCCAGCGATGTGGGGAGGGACAAACACAGACACAGA